>NC_055688.1:30443601-30743601 GCF_017639745.1 Melanotaenia boesemani | reverse complement strand
CTCACTTTTCTCTTTCTCTCTCTAATCCTATTCTTGTCCTTGTGAGGCTTGATTAAGTTGTCATATGCAGGGCTGGATCTTCTCCCAGCCTATTCATCCTTGCTGGGTCCTAATTATCAGAATGGAAGCATCTTACATACCTTCACACACAAACACACACACACACACACACACACACATACACACACACACACACACACACACACACACACACACACACACATCACCCATGGGGAGATCACAGGAGGGGTGCTTGTGTCTCTTATCATCAACAAACAAAATCAATCAATGCATGCCCCTACTAAGTGTCTTTTTATCAAAACAGAGTGAGCTTGTTGTTATGAGGGAGGGATGCTCCAAATATCTCTCTGTGCCTGTTTGCATGTGTATTCATGTGCCTGCATGATTTTGTGTGTGTTTACTTGGTTGCACAACATGCCTGTGTGAGCCATGTACAGTATCTGCTCCCAGAGTACTTAGCCAGAGGAGCTGTCTGCAGTTTGAATAAGGGAAGTCAGTCACCGGCACTAAAGAGAACATTCATCATGCACTTTCACAGCTTACACCTGTTTCTGCTGGCTAAGGTGGACAAGCTGAGACAGCTGTGCGCCACATCACTCTCCGTGCTTTCTCAAATGTTCCTGTGGTGCCATACACACACATCGTCTCTGATGTTTTTCACATTAGCTCCCTGTAATGACCTACACTGTTCATAAGTAATAATATTAATCGACATTAGTGTGACATGAAGCCATAAGATCACACTGTTGTTATAACACACCGAAATTGCCAAAACGCCTGCACATGCATGGAGAAGGTACATCAAACAGTATGACCGCGCCATCATCTTGTAAGGTTGGCTAATGTAACAGCAGTGTGATAGCTACTTGTGATACATGGCGAGGAGTGTCTACACGTTAGTGCTCCAAGTACAACTTTTTCACATGTAATTGATAACTGCTTTCTGAAATGGACTCTGGTTTTGGGTTCTGTAAGCTTTTAAGTGGCATGTGTGTGTGTGGGTGTGTTTGTGTGTGTGTAAGTATGTGTGTGTGTCACCATTTTATGGTGCTGACTTTGGTGAGCATTCACTCATATTGACAGGGTATGGTCATTATTAGTGGTATCCATCAGAGGATATGTGTCACCGTTTTATATTCTCTCTCCACACGCCTCAGCTTTTGATATTACACTCTTATCTTCTTTGTGCCGCTGTTGTCTACCATAATGCAGAAAAAAGCCTCTTTGTTCCCCTAACTCGCACAACACAGTCACAACTCAATCGATTTCCTTTAAAAGTTGCAGAAAACATGAAGAATGTGAGCTTTAATATTTCCCACTCTCTGCAACACCTGGTCCAGGTTGCTAGGTAACAAGTTGCATGGCAGTGCTTGATGTGTGTGTGCTCTTTGTAAATGGCTTTGATCCCCAGCAAACTGACAGATTCTCCACAGTGTTACCTTCCCCTGGTAGTCTTGGCACCTCATCACACCACAGAGACTAAAACGTATCTGAAAGCTCCCAAGTGAAATGGAATACCCGCCCTGTTAGGCAAAGAAGACAAGGGACGCTGTCCAGAAAAGTTTAAGCTTTAAACTCTTTTCATTAAGAATGCCCAGGACAAGGCAGAAGGTGCTTCCAAGCCTTATTCATGAAAGAGATAGCAACACCACACTCTGCTTTGCAATGTGCTGTTGAATATGATTAATATATTAAGTGTTGTGTACAATTAAAAGAAAAACTCAGATAGAACAGCAAACAGGTTAAGTGCATTAATGTGACTAAAGGTCATGAAATAACTGGAAAATGCAGGATCTTAAAAATTGACTTTCCTGCTCTGCTGTTGCATATAATTAAAGAAGCACTTACTAAGTAACATTTTACTTCTGCATGGCATTTTATAATTTTTCACTGAAAGGAAATAAAGTCAAATGTCATATTTGAGACATAAAACGCATACTTGCATTAGTTATAAGGCTTAAGAACAAAAAAGTAACTAGAAACATCTCTGAAGATCTGTTTAGTAGTGTGCAAAATTTGTTTCCAGCCTCCAGAAAAATTCCTAGTCTGTGAAACCTTCACTGACAATGGCAATAAAACTGATTCTGATTCTGATTGAATCAACACTACAAAAAATCCTAACTTTAAAACTGTGTATCTTACTCATTTTGATGGCATGCTAACATTCATAATGTACATTATGCACATTATATACATTGCTCTACAGTGTCCCGGGGCGATCCCCAGCCTGTAGCATTGCATGACAGCTGCATTTTGCTCTATGTCACTGTGTCACACACCAGTGACTGGATATCAACACACTGGCCATTTTGGATGTGCAATATGGCTGATTCAACAAAGAAATGCATAAGGACATTTTCGGAGGAAGCAAAGAAATTAGCAATGACAAGAGTCAAAATCAGACTGACTTTTACTGGCTGGGGAGAGCACATAGAAGAGACTTGATGCAAGACGTATGCTGAATTAACTGTTGTTAGGGGGTGCCAAAATCTTATAGATCCAATCTCATGGTACATTTTGGATAAAAAGTATTTTCATATGAGATAAAACAGATCAATATATAGTATATTTTCTGACAGTGTTCAGGGCTATAGACTGCGACCAAATGGTCGCATTTTGCGACTAAAATGTGAGGAAGTGCGAGTGAATTTTTCAACTACTATTTTTGCATCTACTTGACCAATACATTTGCTGGTCTTCTTCTTGTAGTAGTTATAATTGAATTTATTTTGTCACTAACAAACTTCTGCTGCTCTCTTCAGCCCAGTAGTTTACAGTAATGCGCAAATTAGCTGCTGGTTTGCCGACTCAAACTAACTTCAATACGAGAAAAGCAGACAAACTCAAACGAAGAAGACAACAGCTAATGTGCATGTGAGCGGGGAAGAACGACCATTGTGATTGGCTTATCTGTGAAAAGAAGCGGGTCTTGTGGGAATTTATTACCAACATAGTGACTTTGTTGCTATATTTAACAAGTTTTCAGATCCCTCTAGCGACCTTTAACTACAAATCTAGCAACTTTTTCTGGTGTTATTGGATACTTTTGGAAACTGACATGAATGAACATATTTTACTCTTCCCAATGAGAAGCGGGTGCTGTGCAGACCGCTCTCATACGAAGCTTGGTCTTCTCGCAGCAGCTTCCAGCTGTATTCAGAGCAGATGACGTTCGCCTCTGCTTCATGACCAGGCTGAAAATGAAACATACAAAGCTGCTGCTGGAGGATCCTGTGCTGGTTTACTGTCAGAGTAATGTCTATTAATGAAGAGTGTGGACAAAAATATTTAAAAAGTTAAGCATTGTGACATGTTCCAGACTCCTAATTAAAAAAACAAAATACACTTAAAACAACTTAACTAAAAAATAAAGAAAATATTGACAGAATTATTGTTTTATTTTATTTAGTATGTATTTTATTTAATTTGTTTAAATTTTGTTTTTGCTGTTCTAAACATTTTTAGGTTGTCTTTTATCAATTTTTGCCTCTCCCACGACATTCTTCTTTATGGCAGCATCCATTACAACTATATGTACTTGGCTGATTATGCTAATTAACAACTTCTAGCGACTTTTACGACAGCCCATAGCTACTTTTCTTACTGAGGAGTTGAGAACAGTGGCTGGAGAGGAGTATCAGTCCCTGAAGCTGTTTATTGCCAGGAACTACATGGACAAGTCACCATGCCCTAAGGGGGATGATGGTGACAAAGTTGCTGTTCTGCTTTGACTACAAAGGGAATATCAAATCAAATCATTAAATCTGATTTGATTTGATTTGACAAGTTCTATGTGTACTAGATTTGTATTCATGCAGCCAGTAGGATACTTTTTTTTAATGTTATGTCAACTGCAAAAAATGTGAATTGTGAACATTGTCATTGTAATTGTAATCACTAATACAGTGAAAATGAAAGAAATATTTGCTATGCAAGGTGATTTCAGTTTGTTGCCCCTAAATTTTCTGCTTGCGCTTCTAAAAATTTTAATTAGGGGTTCTGTGCTCCTTGTAAAAAAAGTTATTCTGGAGTCCTAAGTGCTTGTGGAGAATTCTGAAAAAATACTATAGCCTTCTATGCTTTATATGTCTCAAATCATTTTAAAGCGAGGCAGCCTTCCAGCTAATCTTTATCTAATATTTGTCAGTAAAAATAATCAATTTGATCTTTAATTTTAATTATTTCAAAATGGAAACCCAATCTAATGGTAAAAAGTTTAGAGACAAGAAAAAATAATCTACTGGCTGGCCTCTACATGCAATGTTTGTTGTTTTTCATGCCACCAGTCCATCACAAGAACTGCATATAGACACATCTACACATATTAATGAGGTGTTTTTTTTATTCTGTTTAATTTTTGGGACATTTAAGCATGTGTACAAGGAGAATATGTACCAGCAAGGTAAGTTTGTATCACATTGAAATATCATTTTCCTGGATTACTGTCTGCTGAGTCCAGCTGCCTTAACACAAAAACAAAACAAAAAAAATCTTGTTCACCAGCACAAATAATTTGTGTTTTGAGACTGTTTTATATTTTGCCACTGGAGAGGGAATAGCTATGGACTAAAAAAAAAAAAAAAAAACAAAAGCTTTTTTTGGCAGACAAGATCATAGTGATGGGAGAGGAGACCGAAGCCAGTTAACACATTATCCGTGGGCCAAATAGTGGGTTAACAAATGGCACTGAGCTGTGGAGTACTTTGCAGTCTTTGCAGTGAAGGGGGGGGGGGGGTCGGTCACACAGCCAAAACAAATGGTCTGAACTGAAACTACAATGGACATAAAAAAAAAAACAGGGAAAAAAAAAACAAACAAACAAAAAAAAAAAACAGTAGTAATTGCCACTTTACACCAGACAATTAATCCCTTGCTAACTTATTAAACCCAGGCTTGTACATTTGCCCTGTACTGCTACTACCTGCAGGATAAGTCTAAACATTGCATTCAAAAAGAAAACATGAATTTGTATGTCAAATTCATATTTTGACCGAACTGTTTAAATGTGGGTTCATGTTTTAGTCATAATTACTGTAAAAACTAAATTAACTATAAGGTTTTTTGAAGATCCTAACCTAAAATTTCAGATCATTTCATTCTAACGAATTGTCAAGGCTATGCTTAACCACATGAACTATCTTGGGGAAAAAAAAAGTGGTTTCAGGTGCAAATAGCCAAGTCCAAAATTAATCATAAAGTCACCAGTTTGCCTTTCTACACAGACATGGACAACATTTAGATTTGGCCACAAGAAGACGTGGCGAGGAAGCGAGAGAAATGAGATGTGCAGTGCCTGCCCTGCACACAAGTGCATTTCAGGTTGTGTGAGGTTATTACAGCTCTGATTATTGAGTTCCACAGGGCAATTGGCTCAAATGAGGGCTGACAGCTTTGGAGGGCAGCAAACAGCTGGAGAGCTCATCTCTGCCAGCAGCCATATTAAGACCATTTCACTCCCAGGTGCCTCAGCTGCTATGATCTGTGATTAAGGCATAACTAATGAAGAGTTGATGAAAGTAATCAGGTGCCACTGCATCTGCAGATGCTTTCAAGATGCCAAAGCGACATCCTCATACATAAGAGAAGATTATCAGAAAGCCTACACATGGAAATGTTAACAAAAACCCTAAGTTTAGAATTAAAGTTGTAGAGCCATCATTAGAAAAAAATTTGCAAGGTGCTTATAGTTCCATTGTACCTTAAGGACAGTGTATAAAAGAATAAGCTCAGCTATCACAGCCATTTCTGTAAGTGCCAGTGTACCTCAATACAACATCACACAATTATCACTCCACTTTATCAATTCATATCTGTAACTTAGCAACAAATTAACCAGCTGGCAGCTTGGCAATAAACTGAACAGCTCCACTGCTTTGCAGGTCTAAGTTAAAAGACAACATAAGACGCACACCCCATTTTAAGACTTTACTCAAGGTCAAATAAATTCTTAACTAAACACCAACTACGTAATAAAATGATCTTTGAAATAGTTTTAGCTGAGGAGGTGTTGGCTGTTGCTGAAGTCCAGGAGCATGAATTTTTGACTGCTACACTGACTGAAAAACGATGTCATAGCTTGTTGGAAATGAACTGACATAATCTCTCCTTAGTGCAATATGCATGAGCAGCCACTCACCATGGCTAAATAAAATCTGGCCTGATGCTATGCACAGTGTGGGTGTGGCGGACCCCTGAGCATCACATAATTGCATTTCATAATGCTTATTTCTTCCTCTTTCTTTTGGAATATGTGAGATAATGGAGTGCTGTGTAGAAAGGGACCAATAATGCATTAGCCAGGTTCAAAAGATGCTTTTGATTTAACTTTTTACAGCACCTACAGTCTGATTTTGATGCAGCTGAATCCACAGACATACTGTTGTTAAGTGGGCAGTGAGCCCACGCACACACTGATATTATCAGCGGGTTTCATTCATCATTTAATTCTTTGGAGATGTCTCATCAGCCTGTCACCTGTCATGCTGGCGGTAAACAAGAATAAATGATGAATTACAGAATTCAATTAGGGGATGGCAGCAATCACCAAGGCAAGTTAAGCTATTTGCAGCACTAATGCTGTAAAAGTCTGGGGAGAGCATTATACTCTCTTTTTTTCTCAGTCTTTCTTGTGGTCCACGTTCTTGTTGACAAATGCTACATCACTGCAGAGGACACGAGGTTGAATTAGATCTCAAGGCTGTTTCCATGTTATATTCATTGTCATCTGAGTACACAGCAGCCTCAACTTCTAGATCAAAAGCATTTCTATTCAGCAACAAGGGAAAGCACTTGAGTGTGGAGGAGGAATTCACAAAATGCCTTGGCCCGTCTTTCATTTTTCAGTCTTCAATCAGACCTTCACCAGAGAAGAAACGAGATCTGTGTGCTGCCAGGCACACTGCATAACGAAGAGCTGCATGTTTTAGGAGTGTAACCATTGATTTTCATAAAGTTGTATGATCAGTCATCAATCAAACAGTAATGTTAAATAAATTGGTGTGTTTGTACATTATGCGTACTCAAATGAGTGGCAGACCTTCCTTAACTCAGTCACTAACTGTACAAAACAAGTGTTGAAGTGTGTTTAAGTAATCTCTGACATTATGAAATTATGAAAAAGACTGATTCATACTTGTGAACATGAAAAGTATGACCATGTAATACCATGTCACAGTACAGAGATGACATTCCAACTCTGAAATATCTAAAATTTTCATTTATGATATAAAAATTATGGCTCACTGTTTTATTTTTTAAGGTATTTATTTCATTTTACAAGATGAGAAACTAATATTTTGTGCACATGCTGGCCACAGGTTCAATATTTGCTACCAAATTTTTATCAGAGGAATTTTAAAAAGATTTTGGTACATATTGGTTTCCTTTTTACTCTTTCTCTTTTATACAAACTAATCCATATACAGATTTTTCATGCCTGTAGTGTTTCTGACTGAATGGATAATCTTATCTTTGCATCTGCAGTTAAAGACCCAGAAATGATGCATTCATTTACCCATCATGGAGATGCTTGATCAAAAATAAGATGTTAAGTCTTTTGTGATTTTTTTTTCTTTGTAGAAGCTGACAATATGTAGTAGACTCAGTGTGCTAATTTTAGACTTGATTTATCTCATGACCAACAGGATTTGTCTTTATATCCAATTCTTCATCCCACATGTGCAGCAGTGATATATTGGAGCCCAACCAGTTCATTAAATATCCATTCATAATTTCCTGTGCTTGTGCAGATAGCCAGCCTAATTACATATTTATTTGACTCTGCTGCTGCACTACACAGAGATCAGTCCACGGGGGTGCACAAAGAATGGTAGACAGTGTTTGCAAGACACAAGTTTTATACCACAAATTGATGAGGAGCTCACTAGATCAACACCCAGAGGATACATTTTTATTGCTGTTAAAGGTTTTAAAGTGTCATTGTATATTACCAGCATATATTTCAGCTGGACAATATAAAGTCTTAATAATGCTTTGCTTTGAATATCTGATTTTATAACTAAAGATATACTTTAATATTTGTTTACTGTATCACAAAGCATGATTTATTCAATATACTATCCATGCATAAAAATTACGCACATGCTATGTAAAATAAATAAATAATACAATGCTTTTCAAGTTAGTTTCCTTGGAGTAAACACAACTGACATTACAGGCAATCTGACAGTACAAACCCATGTTGAAGCCCAAGAGATGAGGTACATGCTCCCTTGCAACACGAGAGTAGCAGAAACATGACTATATATACTTTTAAAGACATTTTGTGCATTCAATAGTTTTCATGTAAAAAAAATGTTTACTTTGAGGCTGCTGTAAACGTAAGTGTTTAGCTCTTAACTGCAATTGAAAATCATATAGAGACATATGTACATGCATGCTGTCGGTATGAAATTACACATCGATACAGGCATCTTTATATATATATGAGAAAATTGTGTAATACATGTTCACATTGAAAATTAAATTTATACACATTTAAACAAAGAGCAATACTACAATCTAATAGCAGAGAGGACTATCAGTCTTTTGTAACTGATGAGCTCATCAATGTCTAGAATGCTGCTGATGATTTGAAGTGTTAGATTGATGAGATACTTGGGCCATGAGAGAAATGCACCAGTTGTAATAGCCTTAGTACACAACGTCCCTGACAAGTGCAAACTCACCTAATAATCCTTGAATCTTCAGGCATCTTGACAACTGCACTTCACCAAATACCAAATAAATACAGCACTTCAAGGAAATTATATGAATTTTTAGTGGATTTATTGTGGTATTTTACCATATTTCATTGCCATTGTAATTTACTCTTAAATGTAAATTGTTTTTAAATGAACAGTAAATGCCATGTAACAGTGAACAGCAGATAACTGTAATTTATTAGCATAAAACGGTGCTCTCTGACAAACAGACCCTAACCACGCTCACTCACTGACACCATAAGTGTGGTGGGTTTCTTGATTGATAGCAATTGCTTCTGTCTCATACTGCTGATGGGTGCATTCAAATTTGTGGTCTGTTCTCATGAAAGACTGAAATTGAATGGCAGCAATAACCTGCTTCACAGCCTTGATTCTTGTGAGATTCACTTACAGGCACACTAGCTGTAAGCCATTGAGTTATAAGTAACGTAAGCACATGAAGTCCAGTAATGCTAATGATGACATTGACTCATGAAACATATATGTTCATTACTAGAAATACAAATTAGATACTGCACATTATAGCTAACCCAGTCTTGGAACAGAATTTTAAATCTGTACACTGATCAAAAAGCATGCGATTTAGCTGTTTCACTATAAATATTTGACTCTTAAATATCTAACTTATTCTGTTTCCTACACAGTTTCAACTTGAGCTCTGATTCATCAATATGCTTTTATTCTTCATAGGCACATCATCTCCATAAGTGTTTCTATGTGATCAAGTCAAGTTTCAGTGTTGTGTTTATGTGTATTAGCCACAAAAACACATCTAAACAGTTGTGTATGATTGTTGGATCAAGGCTAATTCTGCACAATGTTTTCATCTATCAGTTTACTTTACTGCTTCCCTTCTAACCCATATCATGTAAGAATTAATATAGATGGTCTACATGTCACAAAATACATGCTTGCACATGGTTGCACAGCTGAAAGAAAATCTACATGGTTACAGTTTGCACATTTTGTGGTTGTGGTAACAAATGTTGACTGGATTCTTTGCTGTTCCATGATTTTCAGTCATCAGATTGTAACACTAATGGACATGTAGACACATCTGTCCATTATGGATTGTATAGTGACACTGGGCTGAAATAGTGTTGCTATAGTGAATTGTTATTTTGTTACATAAAAAAAAACAAACAAAAAATGCTTTGGTTTCTTTTTTTACTTTTCATTTGAAGGCATTCACAGGAAAATTATATAATGAAGTTTATCTCACACTTTGTGAGGAATCATCTCTTTGGTCATATTCTAGTGTTTTCTCATTTTTTTTCAATACATTATTATTTTGCATGCTGTGCTTTCTCCCAGATTTAAATTCTGTACTTCACCAAGTCCTGAGGGGGAAACTGTTGTTGCATCACACTTCTTTCTGTCATGAAAGTAACATTATGCAAATAACTTCATGTTCCTCTTTGAACAGTTCTTTTAGCTTAATAACTATGTGAACGACATAAAGTAATGTGAGGGCAGTTCAGCTTAAAGGAAAAAAGTGAGTAATGTGGACTCCTGATATTGACATGTTAGTGTTCATTAAAGGCATTAGGCATAACACAGTTATCATCAACGGCATCACTCAATAAAAGCTGTAGAAATAATTCCAAGATTTCCTCCTGCAAGAGCAAATGTGAGTGTTGCCAGGCAATCAGCTCTTCTAGCATTAAAGGCTATGGTAATAGTATGCATAAGCCAAAGGGACAAAGACTGTTTCGACAGTTCTTGCCCTGAGCTGGATTTACAAAGCAAGTAAACAGCTGATTGCATGAGTTAAGAGCCTGGTTCTATGCCTTATGTGATATGTATGCACAAAACTGTCTTCTTCAATCTTCAAAAACATATGGAGGAGAGGGATATCGATTTCAAAAGCAACAGTTTTTAAACCAGGTTAAGAGTCTTATGAGTGCACACAAATCTGGTATAGCATAACATATGCTGGAACAGAGGCATGAACAGCCAGTTCATAAAAGTCAAATATTATCTTGGAGAACCAGGAAGCCAGCAACAGGGCAGGATGAAAATAACAGAATCAGACCTGCTGTGGCCAGTTAGTTCATGAGGGGGCTAATAATGTGCGTCTACCAATAATGACAGATAGCTAGAATGAGATAACACCAAACTGTGTCAGCAATGTGTACCCTTCACCCAGTGTGTGCTCTGGGCAATGAGCTACATCAAAACAGCACATGAGCAAAAAAAAGGATGGCTGAAGAGCAAATAAAGGCTCCTAAAGTTTGATTGAGGAAGAAGTTGCCAATAGCAATAAAATCTAAACCCAGTTTAATACATTTGGGAGATTAAAGACAGATGTGCTTCAACCACACTGAAGCCTGAAAAACACAACACATCTTAATGGTGTTTTATCCCCTGAGTAGAGCTTCACATACCTTCATCCAGATTTCTGTGACAGCTACCCATCTGTAATGTACACATATTCATTTGCCTTGCATGTAAAAATTTTACTATGGTTGTATTGTTCTGCAGATATAACATACTACAATTTCACCTTACTATCATATAAGCGTTAAAAAAAAAAAATACAAAACAAAAAAACAAACAAAAAACTACCAAACTTAGATTTGACCTTAAATAAGACAAAATAATAACAGACATCTCTGAACGTTTAGTGTAATTCTAAAGACTACAAAAATGTATTCAAATTTGTATTCCAAAAAGAAACATTTTTCTTCTTTTCTCTAATAAATAACCTCAAGACTCCCTTGGATTTATTTTGAGAACTGAAAAGCTATACTATACATAAGGCACTTTAAAGTAACTCAACTCCAGTGTAACACAAGCATGATGAAGGGATATTTTTATACTGTTGTATAGGTAATATTACTAAAGAACAGGATGTGATATTCACTTCTGAAACACCCCACCACAGCTGTAAATAAGGTATGTGCTGTGAGCTCTGCAGGAGTCGGTTCTTAAATTGTTTCTGTTGAAAAGTAGCTCAGCTCTGCAGGCCTGTGCTGACATAAAGGTGGCTGGGTTGATGCCGAACTGAGGGAATTGACACATGAGCTTTGCAGATCTTCTTAAAATTTCATGCCCACAGCTGTACAGGTGCTGCAAGAGCTGACAGATTTGTCAAACAACTGCATTTTCATAATGTTTACATATACTGAACAACACATCTTATGCATTTTGCAGGCACTCAGAGCAATGTCAGCTTCAGTTTATCAATAAAAGATGACATTTCACAAATAGTGTTCAACAACAACAAAAAAAAAAAAAATGAGGGAAGAGATAAGCACAAGCCACAGGATAGGGCAACAGGCCGAGCTGCCTTGAGAAAATTGGCTTTCCGACAAGCACAATGAGAAAGATGGGGGCTGAGCTGGCATTTGATGTGTCTTTGAGCAAGGCAGGTTAAAGCCCTTCCTTTAAATAGATCACAACCTGATGCAAACAGGCCTGTCAGCTGAAATGGGATTGGACTTAGCTGTCACAGTGAAAGCAGGTTGAGGATCCAACAGAGGCTAGTATGGTCAGAGGAGGTGAGTCTAACTTGTCTAACATTTCACTACAAGGGGAGCTTGCTTGCATCATCACTTTCATTCCTTCAGTACCAAAGGTACCCGGCTGCAGAGTTCAGCGGTTAAGAAAAAAATATCAAAGGACTGCTGTAGGTATTTTTGCCCACGTGGCTGCAATAGCAGCAAAAGGAGGGGTTACTCAGCTTGTTGGACATTTTCCAAGCTGACACAGACCAGGCAGACAGAGAGAGCGTGCTCAATGAGGAGTGGTTGAAGTAACAACCTGAGCACAAGCTGCCAAAACTTACTAGTGCTCCCTACCTTGCAAGTCATATAAAGTGACATTGCTGGCTTGCAGCAAACGACTAAGCACAGCAGAGCAGCTAAAGGTCAGGAAGAGAAACCAGGCTTTCTCCCTTAAGCAAAATTCCTGCAGTGGAGCAAATTCATCACTGCTGAGAACATCACTGTAAAACCTATAGAGTTTATAAAACTGTGTTGGAAATGATTTTCCTATCAGTTAAACTTGTATTCATTTTAGCCTCAGTAGTCAGCGCTATCACTTTAAACCACAGAATCTCAGTTTAAACAGAGTTTTTTAGATGGTTTATTCAGTGGGGGAAAACCTGAAAGATGGCTTGTCTGGAAATTTCACGGCAGGGACTTGCATGCATTCACATGCGCACACGGTCAGATAAGCTGCCACAATACAGAACACACAGATACAGATTGAGACACGCAGATGGAGAGTGACTACACTGAGAACAATCCTATTCACACAGCAAATAAACGTTCGATCCTGTATGAACTTTACCTTTAGTACAAAATAAACAAATCTGAACTACAAAACTTAGAGATGGTTTATTTTTAATATATGTTCTAAATGTTAAAAACTGATACTCAGTTCATAAGAATGAGGATATTCTATATATTACAGGCATTTGAATTTTTTGGTTACTCCTCTGGTTCATATTGGCATCTTTTTAGACTCACTTGATAACGCACTTGAGCACTACTTGACATGCAGCTACATCATGAGCTGATAAGATGTGTACTTGTTGATGGGGTCTATATACTTCAAAACAAGAAATATTTTAAAAACAGCCTCCTAAAACTTCAGGATTATCTTAAAATCTGGCTACAACACCCATTATTTTTCAGCCTCTGAAGAAACTTCTAAAATATAACAATGCAATTGAGAGGTCAAACCTTCAGCTTTCATTGTTAATTACTGACTTTGCCCTAATGTTTATTAAGAAGAAAAAGTATTTTATGTGTGGCTTGAAAATGATGAATCATGCAACATGCAAACTCTTCATAAAAAAAGCCCCAGCTGAGATTTGAATCAGGAATCTCCTTGCTATGACGTGACGACTCTAACCACTACTCGACTGTTCCTTCCCCCAAAACGGTGTTTATATCTCTTGCAGAAATATTTACCTGACAGCAGATTCCCTTTCAACCATCCCTAATGTATGCCTGCAGAATACACATGCATGTTTGTAAGATGCTCCTGTGGGTTTCTTTATATATGACCTGGATTATAGGGATGTTGCGTCCCGCCTGAGAACAGGTTCTGCTTCAGCTGAGCGATTTAGCCCTTGGTAGTTGTCAAATGTGCTTCTAAAAAGCTTAATATACATTTACGACAACCTTCTCATTTTATATACTCTGCGGGCTGTGTATTGGAGTGAGAATATGATTTTGACAGATGGAAGATGGAAAAAAACATTTGAAGCACTTCCCTTGGGAACATCTTAAGGGGATTCTTTTCATTCTTTGACTGCATTTCTAAATAGAGAGAAAAGCAATGAGCTGACACATCAAACATTATCATGGCAAGTTAAAAGCAGAGTTAAGCTCTTTATGTCTACCTCTCTGATTTGAAGTTTAGCTGAAACCCTTTCTGTGAACTCATCTATGGTACATTTTGATCCTGTTTTCCATCAACTAAGAAATGTCTGTCTGGCTTCTTTAGATCTTCCCTTCACTTTAACAGGTATGTTAAATCACCATTATCACACATCTGTGAAAGCTTTCTACCTTTCTTTCCCAGGATCCTTCAGTTTATTTGTGCAGTAACCTTGAATTGTGACAAGAAAAAGAGAGTCACTTTAAGGCCTCCACAGAGGACATCAGTCAGTCATAGTTGACTAATAACTTGAGCACTACTGATATCTTGGTGTCAGTAAAGTGAAGAAAGAGAAATAATGAATGCCTCTAGTGCTGCTCACATAATGGTTTGGTCTTCTCTGAGGTTCAGTGGGGAACGTCATGGGGTGACATGGCCTGCCAAATAACAAAAAGAGCCAAGACCTTTTAAAAAGTCAGACTGTTAACTTCTGACTGATTCACTTGATCTTCGTCAGTAATGGTTATTTATGTGGCAAATGGATTGCATAAATTTTATCATGGACTTCACCGTCACAGACCTGACTCAATTAGCCAGCTGAGGTTTTAGCAGACACTTAGCTGGATCTATTGCAGCAAATCATGATAGACAGATGGGTGATATTTGTCATTTTTGGTGGCTTGGACTCAAACTCATTATTTTTCCTTGTTAGTATGAGTGCATGACTCACTGAATAATCAATTTGATTAATAAAACCAGTCTCTGGTAGCATATTTTTGGCTCACACTAATGCAAAACCTTATGAGTGTGTCAAAAGGAGGAGCTTTTTTAGTATGATATGTTGATGCCCTCTGTAATTTCTTGCTGGTTTCTGTTCTCTCCCATTATAATATGACAAATTCATCCTTATTGTTCAGAATTTTAATTCTAATTAACTTGGCTTCACATCATGTTTTCACCACCTGTTGTCTTTTGCCTTCAGCTTCTGACCCCTCATTACTCTATATTTTCCTTCCCTCCAGCTCCATTGTCCATCTACTTGTATCCTCTTTAATCGATCTTTTTATCTCGCCATCATTTCTCATTTTAAATATTTCTTACATCCCCTCTTCATCTACATACCAGCCTCCTCTCCCCGCCTCCTCATCCATCGCTCACTTCATATCTCCTGCTTTCTGTACCTGCCAGTGAGCCCACCCTAGCAGCCTTGGCCCTCTTAAATGCATCATTTCTTCCAAGAGATATCCTTCTGTGCTGACCTCTGCGCTAGCTGGCTGCCTGCCATCTCCACTCAATGGACTCATCAATCCATCTTGGTTCTTGGGTGGCCTTGATTTTATTGTCTCACACAGCCCTCTGTCATCCTATTCATCTCTCATCCTTAATGTCATCCTTTCAGATTTTAACATGTCTGCATTTTTTGAGCACACAGTATTTGATTGCATTTAGCTGGAATGGCAGAGTACAGGTGGGCCATTGTTGTCAAGTCCTTGCCAGGGCAATGGATGCACAGGTATAGATGTGCTATTTTTGCAGAATTAATCATTTGGTAGGACATAGCAGCTACAGAGAAACTCGATTTGTTTTTTCACTTATAACTGATGATTGATTGCACCTTTTAATGCATTGATGCTTTACATTAAACTATGCTTGCACACACTTATCAATCATGTTTGGCTGCCAAACCACAAACAGTGTAGACTGCAATAATGTGGACTTGGTGAATTACATTTACTCCTCTGTGACAATTTTACAGTGAAAATTACATGAACTTTATACATTTCAGGTGCCTTGTTAGCGATTCCAGCTCTGTGCAGAATATGCCAAAATGATTTTATAGAAATTATTACATCTTGGCCCATAGATGCCCACTGGTTCATATTCTGGATTTTTGTGTTGCACACAAGCAGCAACCTTCGCCGGTAAAATGTGAAGCCTATGCGGAAGTGCAAAAAATTGCAGTTCACCCCACATCCGCTAGGGGCTGGCTCCAAAACAGAGTCAACCCCCTTAGACTTGCATGTTAAAAAGACCAACGTCAGAGCAGAAATAAACCTGTTTAAAGCCTGGTACAAAAAAACAATTTAGGATTAATAGGTCAGTTTTACCTTCATGACAAAGATGAGGGAGGTGAATTTTTTTTCCAATCATCCGTTTGGATGTTATTTAATCTTAAAATTTGGTATAATTAGGGGCGTGTCCTTTTGATTGACAGGAATCCAATATCTGTGGCAAGAAGGGAGAGTGCAGCACAATCACTTTTAGCAGGTTAACAGTGCGCCTTAGCTTTAGCCTGCCTATCTCCGTCAGCTGGTTAGCTACTGTTAGCTCCGGGTTAGCTCGATTAGCTCTTAGCTACAGGCAGCTCATTGATGGGTGTCAATCACCCACCCCCAACTTCACAGTCCCCCTCTCAGCCCCACCTCTTCCCATTTTTGGATTTTCCGGTAATGACAACATGCATGATGCTGTCAAGATGGCAATGGTGGGAACCGCCCAAGAAGCTTCAATTCAGCTCTTCAGAAACCCACGTGTGACGTCAGGGAAGCTCCGTCCATCTTTTATATACAGTCTCAAACATAACAAATGTAGCAGTACCACCGGGAACTGCGAGGGCAGTGCTGCACAATATAGCTCATATGTAACGAGCAAAAGGAAGAAAGAAAAAAAAGCAGTGATGTATTTAATGGCCACACAGACCACCACCGCCTGCTGCACTGCCTCTTTTTATGTCTATTCTGAAAATGGAAATGACAACAAACTCATCCACCACTGACATGTTAGCAATTGTCTGAAACTGACCTCGAAAAACAGAAGTGCCCTAGTAGATGTGTTGTCTAACATCCTTGGCAATGTAAAGGATGCATGCAAGTATAGTAATGTTTAAGAATGTATGACATGCATGTACATTACATAATTTATATACATAAGTGGAGCATAAATGAGGCTTTAGGATGTCTTACTGTTCCTTTAGGTCAAGGGACAAGCTACGAGTAAAGCACAGAATGTTGGGAGGTGCCATTTTTGGAAATTACAATACATTGCATGATAAGATAAAAGTACCTTTGATTTATTCAAGGTTAACATGTTAACATTACACATCACATTTCAACTTGAAATGCTGGAGAGATAGAGGAAGTGAAACACTTTTCAATGATTGGTTCAAAGCACATAAACTAGACTGTGACACTTTGTCATGGCTGTATGCAGAAGGAAACAATTAAAATAACTGCAGTGGACTTCCAAAAAGGAGAAAACAAGCTTTTTCTTCTGGAATTACTATTACATAATATTAAGCAAGACTGTTTTAGTTTCAGTAGTTTGTGATAAAATGTTTGCCCTGGAAAACAAAGGACTCCAGGAAATTGTCCAGTCACTGGGGCCTGAGTCTCTGAAGGGGAAAAGAAGCAAGTTAATCCAGGTAGATCAATCCTAAAAACATTCAAAATACTGGTCTGAAAGCATGGCTGGTGAAATGTGATGTGGCTTAATAGGAATAGTTAATTGATCTAACTTTAAGAGAAGTCCCTGGTAGTCCTCAGTGGCAGCAGGAGTTGGATGAGTGTGGGCAGTCAGTGTAGAAATAAGTATCCCATGTGGAGACTTCAGCTGAAGTTGGCTCCTTTGAAGGAGACTAGGACGCAGCACAAATGATTGAGCCTCTTCTAAAACAACTTACAAGCAATGTAAAACACAAGAAAGGGTATATTACTCAGGAGAAAACTTTCACTCATGGGAGAGTCATGAAACAGTTCAACTACATCATAGGAGCAGACAGTCTGAGAGAGACTGGATGAACAAGTGGATCGTTAAGAGCTGCTCATTGATGAGGTTTATGTGGACCAGGTGAGACAGCTGGAGAGCCAGAACCCAGACTCAGCCCCAGGAGGAAGATCCACAGTCTGCTCATCCTAACCAAAACTTAGAGAAGCAAACAAACCCAAAACAAGTGACAACCAGAGCGGGACTGTAGCACTGACTAAAACATCTTGGTACATTTCCAGCACAGACGGGAAAGAATTGTTGATTAGAAATCTAATTATACATTCATCATTTGTATAACTAGAAATCATAATTTTTCTGTTTGTTTAAGAGAGATAGTATTAATATATTTAAATGTGTTAACTTTAACAGCAGTGGAGTCTTATTTGGAAGCAGGAATGTCATTTTTGTAACCCTCTTTTTTTCTTCACTCTTTAAACTTCATTTTTGCTTTAATTTTGTCTTTAATGAGAATAATCTCAATTTACATATCAGCTCACACAATTTAGCATAAGGACAAATTTAATATCAGCTTAAGATTGTTTTATAAACCAGAGCCCACCTGTGCCAACTAAAACAGAAAGTTTGCACAATGTCAGTTCACATCCATGCAACATTTTTTTTGACCAATAGCATTTTCCAGCAACACATTTCCATGATTATGACTGACGTGAAAGAATACAACGTTTACTGTTCCTATTGAGCAGAGGTGCTGACTCAGGCTCCTCCCACTTCCAAAAAAACTCAACAGCCCACAGTGTAGACTCAAGCATTTTAAAAAGTTAAAAGTACTGTAGCATGTAGGAGCTGTTAGTTAAAGTACTTAAAATGGGACTTTAACTGTTAATTTTTGGCAGTTAAATGAATTATTCCAGACCATACTAGAGCCCGAGTTTACAGTAATAATGTCTGTGTCTATTATTTGATTCAGTCATCCACTAAAATACATTTAAATTTTGGGGGCAAATATTGTTATGTATGTATTGTTCTATATATATATATATATATATATATATATATATATATATATATATATATATATATATAAACCTGGTTTTTACATATTGTAGAAGTGGGAGAGTAATTGGTTAAGGGCCAATCAGGCTGTACTGAATAAAGTTTATTAAAAAGAAAAAAAAATCTGTAGTGGGACTTAACCAACATATGCCAGTTAAGATGATAAGCCATTAAATCTGTAGATGGTCTCAATATTTATTTTCTAGCCGTTGTCTTGTTCATTGTCTCAGAAGTGTAAATAAATATCTGGTTGATGAAAAAATTTCCAGAGTCTTCACTGTGCTCCACTTCCACGCTGCAGGGGTCCAAACAGTAAAAGTATGATGTGTATGATTCAGTGAGGAGTGATGGGAGAGTTCATTTTTTTTAGAGCTGCAGTTCTGGAAAGATTATAGTATTTATGACTATCATGTACCTGGAACAGTTTTAATTTCCTGGATGTTGCAAGTTGTTGTTTTTTCACCTGGTAGTGTTGCCACCTATCATTAGGAAAGCTGTAGGTGTTGTCTAGATGCATTCTAAGTTGGCAAGTGATGCTGTCAGCTGGATGCTGATTCAACGAATAAAGAGAGATTTCCTCTTTATTTTGCTTAGTGAACTACCAACATTGTGGTTATAATTCAACCATCAGCTAATTTTTAATGCAGATCAATCTAATCTTACAATCACTTGCATTTATGGAAATATGTATACATGCATATGTATAGTTTTTGGTGATAAAACAATGGATTTTATTGATGCAATTTTAACATGACTTTGATGTAATGATATAACTCTAATAAAATAGTGATTCACTTTTAGAGCTCAACTGTTTCATGTCAGGCTGTAGCCCATGGTCTCAATGGTAAATCTGCTGATGGTTTTCTTAGTTAATTGATTAAAAAATGGAGACAGTAGTCCACAGTAGTTTTCCCTCTCTGTTGGCATTAACCACTGGGCTACATAGACATATGGGCTTCATATGGAGGCACCTTCTTTACTAGATGGATAGTTTTTGGAATGATAAGCTGCTTGGGTACATATCTTTATCTCTACATATAAAAAAAAAACTCTTATTCCACTCGATTTGGTACAAATGCCCCCCTAACTGCAAAAAATGCAAATGTGGAGCAGGTATGAAAAGTCAACAAAAAGAAAAAAAAACCAAAAAAAAAAAAAACAAACTAAACTTTAATTTAAACACTTTGACTGGAAAGTTGTTCTGATTGTCACAAAGAAAGAGAGAGAAAAAAAAACAGTAAAAATTAATATTATAACAATTATGTGAATTATTGTTATTTTCTTTCTTTCTTTTTTTAGGCTGATTTCAGAGTGATTCATTTGTTTAAACAATTAATCAAGAGACTGTAGATGAAAGTATTTCTTGCACATGGTTTTACACATAATAGGAAATGTTTGCACCTCCTAAAACATTCGATATAGACTCCTTCTGATCTTGTGGTCAAACTCTTTCCTGCCATCAAGGAATGTTATCAGGAAACGACATAGATAAACACTTATTTACTCTGTTGCCGAGAAGTGATTTTATGAGGTTTTGCTGATCAATAAGAGCTCTACCACACTACCTATGAACAGATTTTCAGTTATATGTGGACTTGCTGAATGTCAGTCACGCTCTCCCAGCTCTCCAAGGCCAATATGAGCATTTGCTCTGCACTATTTATAGAAAGCCTCAGCATGTTTAGTCATGAAACACCTGACCCTTTAAATCACACCCCACTGAGTTGAGGATTGAAAACTTGTTTGTATCATAATTGTTTTGATCTCTACAGCAGCTGCAGCAGCATCATGTAAGTACATATTTAAAAAAAACATTTAAAAAAACAAGCGATATCTCTGGTACCTTCACCCTGATATTCTTATCAGCCTTTCATCACATTATTTATTTGTCCCTCCTTCAATTACATCTTTTTCTTCCTGAAGGTGCTCCACCTATTGGCACTGCTCCTTCGCTCGAGGCGGCAGCACCCACAGAGGCGTGTACTTGCATTACTGCCTTTGCCTGAAACTGCATGTTCAGAGCTTACCATAGATGAATTCAGGTTTTTCAGTGTCCCCACAGTGCTGGGTGAACTTTACAGGCGAGGGACAGAAATGGAGGGAGCTTACTGCTTGCACACTCCAAAGAGAGCCTCTTTTGCCTTTTAGTTTGATTCAACTTGTGTGCTCTCATGAAATTATTTAAGATGCACTCTTTCTAACACCCCCATTTATATTTGAATTTAGCTCCACTTTTCAGTATAAATGAACAGCAATAATAAAACATGCATATTATCACAACAACTCAAATGTGGTTTTCCTCACGGTTGCATGAAAAATCTATGAATAGCACAGTTACTTAAAATGAAACCACAGTCACTGGAATAGTTCTCTAATCGCACTGCCTGTTTTTCTGCCTACAAAGGCAAAATGGCATTTAATTGCTACTGCAAATGTACATCTGTGTATCTGTGAATATAAATGAGACTGCTAGGCCTCTTGTTCTCATGGTAACACAAGCAGAATGTGATGTGCTGATTGACCTTGGGGGTGTGGAGTTTCCTTGTCCACATGAAATGAATGTAGCTGCAAGGTGAGCGTCCAGGTGTCTACACGGAAATGGTCCTGCTGTCTTTGTGATAGCAAACCGTCAAATGTGGTTTGTGTTGGTTCATTTTCTAGCACACCAGTCTGAAGAACTCCAGATAGTTTATGTAATGAGAAAACTAGTCTATCAGAAAAAATAAATAGCATTCATTTCATTCACTGCACTTATCTTATTAGGAAATGACTGCAACAGTTCAGGTGATCATTGTGTAATGTTTCAATTTACACAGCATATGCATTACAATGATACATGCATTGGTTTGTTATGTCAGCAGGCCTGTGGGGGGCACTCCAGCACTTTCCTCGTCATCTGTCCCTCTCTTCTTTCCATCTTCACTTTTTACCCAGCTCCCCATTTTCTGTTGTCCTTTTGTTCTGCGACTCTATCACTCTCCAGTCTTTCTGTCTTTCTTGTACCACTGTGCTTTCTCATCAGTGCTTCTCCTCTCTACTCTCCTTTTTTCTCAACCAAATCTCAACAAATCCTCTCAAGTTCTTCCTCCTCTTGCTGCTTTGCTCACGTATGGTGGACATCTACTTTCATGCTTTCACCGTCTGCTGTTTTGGTCTGGACTTTTAATCGATTTTAAAACCTGCACTCCCTCTTCTCTCCTGCAGTCCACATGACACAAATTGTACACACACTAGCGACATATCGCAATAGACACAAGTAGTTTGACCTTCTTTTTTTTATTTCACACACACACATTCACTTCATTTTCATATGGCAGCAGGGTATAATTAGTATGGCTAACCATGCAAGAGTATTATCAGTGTGCAGTTAAACTTAAAAAAAGAAAAACAACAATGGGAGACAGATTACACCGAGCATTAGATTTTTTGTTTGTTTGTATTTTGTGTTTTTACCAAATGATAGTTTGACATCAGTTCATCCATTATGCCACAGGTCCTGTTCATTTATTGTGCTCCTAAAGAGCTGAAAGAAAACTGTCCATCAAATCAAGCGAATACATTAAAAAGACATAGTCAGAAATGCAAAATATGTTTAATGTTTTGACAGCTATTAGAGCAGAACCCAGTGATTCACTCACCTCTCTCTGTCTTTTAAATCACTTTTGCTTTTGTCTTAAATCATTTGCAGATTCACAGACAACTCCTTGGCCGTTTAATCTTGTTGAAGCTTCAGGCTTGAAAGTGTCTTCTCAAGTGGACAGATATTTATCTCAAATATGTCACCGTGCCAAGTGTTTTCATTTATGCCGTGAGTTGTAATTGAGTTGACAACATCTGCACCTGCAGATTAAGTGAAAGAACAACAAAACGCTGGCCATTTTAAATTTAAATTTAAAGATTTTAAATAAATGATTAACCCTTATATGTATTACTTTGTCAGGAAATGACTGATGGCTACTTGATGGCCAATGACCATGACCTTGATGGGGGAAACTACCAGTAAGGGAGCAAACCAAGGAGACAGGTTGTAGCAATTTCTTAATGACAGAGATAATTTCACTCATTCAGCTCATGGTTTCATGCCCCAAGAAGACACTGATCATTTTAAATAGCTTCTCTAAATTTAATTTAAACAAGACAGACGTTCAATTGACTGAAATATGCTAAGTGGAAACATAGTTGATGAGTGCTGTATCGTATAAATTGACCTGTGGTTTGGATGTAGCATCGTGGTGTATCATTAAGTGGTTGCCATCGGTTCACTGACACAGAGTAGCATGTCAATGTATTCTTGTAGGGAGTGCACCCGTTAAATAACCAAGCGTCCCTCTTTCATTGTGAAAAATAATCACTTGCTCACTTGCTCCTCTGAGACCTAGCTAACCACAATGACTGAGAAACAAATCACTATGAGCCAGTGAGGCCTTCAACACAGAGGAACAAAAAGAAAATATCATCATCAAGCTGTTTCTGGCAGCTGTTTTAGCTAGCTGGAGAGGGGCATGCTAGTTTGTTCAGGTCATATGTGATGAGTTTAATTACAAGAAAGAATGAGAGTCCTCGACAGAAGTGAAGGATTTGCTTTTGAGCCTCCCAGAATAATTACTACTTGCTGAGAAACTCAGTAACACGAAATGACACAAATGGGACATAACTGGAAGTCTCAAGCATCAGTGGAAAATGGTAACAGCTGTCGAACAGCTTCTAGCGGGCAGCAGAGAGCATTACCTACATTATATTCTAGTACTTGTAAATGTTTTGGACCAACATCATTTTTACAAAAAAAAAGTCTAGATGTAATATGTCAAAAGACTTCCTGAGCTTGCGCTACAGTTTTTCATGTGTTCCCTGAATATTTGTCCCCTCAGAGCAGGTAAATCTTACAGCTGGAGCAGATGCACTGAAGCAGCAATGTTCACACATGCTAATTATCTAAATAAGACCAGAAATAATTTAACTTGTGACATTTTTTCTGTTTTCCTAACAGCTACAGTATTTAACTGGAGAGCAATTTTAGTTGCAGCAGGCTGTGCATCACTAGTTTCTATTACAAAGGAGTCAGTCACTACATTAAAACCAGTGTTTTATTTTTAAAGTTCTTTCTGAAAACAACTTTTTACCTCATGTTGTTACAGCTATTACCTGAGTTGTTATGCTCATTACATACTGTGAAAGGTTCCTTTGGATGGCACTAAAGCAACATCCATTTTCATTTTCTTGCACATGCTGGTTATTTTATCTTGAGTGTGTGAAGCCCCCTCCATGTTTGCCTTTGAATTTAGCGTCTTTCACCACGCTTCTTGCAATAATTTCCACCAGACTGACATCTATAATTAAACTATAAGTTAGCCGTTGCTGTTTCACAACGGCAGCACTGGCATCATTCCTCTGCTCAGTGGGCCTCGGCACCTATATTGTGGATCTGTGCATAGCCTGCAGGTATTTTTTCACAGTTGAAGTTGAGCTTTTTGCAATCGACAGAAACTTCTCTTCCATTTCACTGGGATGTTGTAAGTGAATGACAGAAATGCTGTCCTCGCTTCCATTTCGATAGCGCACAGATACCTTGCACTTGCATGCAGCTATCAGCCAAGGAGTAGGAGAGAAACAGAAACAGTGGGAGTGCTTCAAGGATTTTCTCTCTTTTTATGGTTTGACAAAAGGAACAAGGGAAAACTGTGACAGTTTACCTGTTTGAAAAAGTTAAAGTTTGCTAGGGAAATTGCAAGACTAAAGCATCACTTTACTCGTGACAGCAAAGAATAGACCAAAAGGAAAAGTGAATCACATAGATCATTGTGTTGCAATGCAGTGTTTTGCAGAGGAAACCTGGTTTTATGGTATTCATGTGGAAGTTCCATTGGCATGTACCACCCACCTAAACAACGATGAAGACCAAACAAACTCTCCCTATGTTAATATTCTCTGACAACAGCAGCGGTTGTTGGTAAACCCCCACCCCACAAAAACAGCTTAAGGAAAAGCCCACAACAAAGGATCCACTGCAAAGTTCAAAGTGCCAGACACAGCTACTTCCAGAGGTGTTTTGCCCATACCTTAAGGGGTCAGAGCTAATTTGGCAGCAAGAAATCAAACAAATGAATGCCTACAATTCATTCTGAAGAAAAACAGACAACAGCAAACAGTAGGTGTTGGTTTATCTCACCTTCCTCTTATTACAGATACTATAAAATGCAAATACATTGCAGTTATGTCAGTTAATTAATATTACCTGTTATTTTGTATGTGAGGGATGAAAACTGCACAGTGTCAAACTGAATTAGTTTGTGTTATCTACACAGAACTAGTTTAGAAAGAGCTCTTTTTTAAAAGAAAAAAATCAAGATTGCTCATTAATATGTCCAGTAGCTAATAATCCAATGAAATTTGCAATTGTTATACTTTAATGATGAGAGGAGTGGTTAATAAGTCCATCTAGAATTTCTGATTTGATTTAATTTAACTCTGAGTTTCATCAGAGACAGTTCTGTAATAACAGCAGTTTGGGGTCTAGTTATCAGGATAATTCATAATGTATAGTTAGTAGTAGTTGATGCAATTAAGAACAAGACAAGATAAGTCGTCTGGAAACGTTACTCTATTCATTTAGAGTGATTCACTATGGGTATGTCATTTAATTAATGAGTTCTCACAAATCCTTGTGTGGTGGTTTAATAAACAATGATCTATCATTAATCTGTTTCCTCAAGAAAAGCAGAAAAGAAATCTTCCATCATTTATGAGCCAATAAATAAATTATCACTAACCACATGCAATGCTTGATTAGCAAAAGAAAGCGCACACTGGAAATTGACAGAAGGGCACATTTGCATGGTGGTTAACGTAGGCCAGTCCCAGAATATGGATCAACTGGTTTAAGCATCAGAGGTGGATAATGTCCGCTACGCAGTGAGGGATTATTTTGTTGAAGCTTGGATCGCCTGCCAATACGCAGGCCAATACCCACATGGTGCAGAGCTTAGACAAAAGCTGTGGGACATTATCAAGACAGGTTATTACTGTGCATCAGGCTGGGCCGAGAAGAAGGAACGTATGCTCAAATAAGTGGATCACAAAAGGCATTTTAAACTGCCTCCATGTTGCGATGTTGAATAAGAAAGATCTCTGTCTGTGTGGAGCTGTATGGTGGAATCTGTTTAATTTTATACAATGTTCAGTCACAAGAAGTTTGCTCCTCATGCTTTGAGTCTAAAGAAAAATTAAAATATTACACCCATTTAATCAATTTATATTATTTAATTAAGGAAATGCTACATTTGGCTCTCTTATGCCAACAATCTATTGACCTATTTAAGAGAATGTCTATGTTTAAATAATGATCTTTCCAGTCATTGCTATGCTGAAGCAATGCATTTAAATGCTTCTTGGTGCAGCAATTCTGCTTATCCACAGTCTAAACTCATGAGTAGGAGGTTATTGTACAACAAAATGTCACAAAGCAAAAATTACATTTACTTAAATGCATTTTTTCACTCAGTTTTAGCATTTACTGCAATTATATGCTATTTAAGTAGGAGTAGAAATTACCAATGTTGCCTAGGGTCAGCAGAATCCCAACTTCAATCCACCTCCTGTGTTTGAATGACAGTTAAGGAAATATAAGAGAAGAAAAGAATTTCTCCTCAGAAACCACTTGTTAAATAACCCTTTTAATGGGGGGGGGTTCTTCTAAATCGAACCACACACAGGGTAGCTGAACAGATTCTTTGACAGTGAATTTAATTTTCAAGTCTTTTATCTTCAACACATCTTCACCAGCTATTTTTAAATCCTTTCTCTGGATCACAAAAGAAACAAGAAGAAGCAAGTTGCAGCTTTACAATCAGAATAAAGTGCATTATGAATAACAACCTACAGAAAACTATAGCTCAACATTTGACTGTCTTTTTATTCAAAACTCCCAGTTTTGTCTTTTAGTGGCAAGGTTTTAAGCATTGTTAGAATAAAATCAATTTTCTGTGATTAAAACAATCCAGATGCCAGGAATCCCTAAAGAAAGATGTTGTGTGGAATTATCTATGTTTGAGAATAGATGGCAGCACGCCATCCTTATATGTTGATGAATCTGGCAGAATACTAATGCAGTCAGAAAAACAACAGAACACACACATAAAGCACAGATATTTCTGCTGCACATACAGCACCACATTTTTAGGTTGCATTCTTAAAACAATGTGTAAAAAGTTTAAATTTTCAGGCTCATCATACATATGTTGTGCGTTTCTATCCTTACTGTGAAAAAACCCTGTTTTATTGTCTGCTCCCACATAAAAGGTTGCTCCCCCCCCTTAGCCTCCTCTTCATCTCTATTCTATGCAGTCATTTGTAGCTGGCTCTGAGACAGAAAAGCCTTCTGGGTAACATTGTTTGAGTGTGCCCAGCTCAAACAGACTCCCCGAACCAACAGAACTGTTCGCACAAAATCTTACAGACTCTTCTTATTATTGTGGAGTGCTGAGCAGCTGCAAATAGTCAACGTTCTCTGCAGACCCCTGCAGCTCAGTGAATCAATGAGCCAAAAAGTACATAAAGTTTGTGCCAATATCTCACCAGAAATCAAAGCTCTATGGCCTCATATCAACATTTTTTTCCATCTAAATTGGTTGTGGAGCTCTTTAAAAGTTTCAGTGTTTCAACTTGTAAAATCTAAAGTACTTCTATTCATGCACAACTGGTAAGATTACAGTGATGTTGGCACTCAACTGTTATTAAATGCTAATCGTAGGTGCTCAAAACAAGTCTTCAAAACATAATCTAGTCATATTGGGTTTTTTTTTCCACAAAATGATACGGGATGTCAAAACATAAACTCATTATTCACTGAACCCCTAAAAACAGCCTGGCTCAGTTGAAGGGAGTTGAGCTTTCCTCAATGCCTAATCCAGAGAAATTCAATTCAGTGGGGCTCTCAGCTATCCTTCCTTATAGTCAAAAGTTCTGAGCTGTGCAGCCAGCAGGTCAGCTTTTACATGCTCATGGTTAGCTCATTAGCTAAGCTGCAGCCGCCAGACAGAGCAAAAGCTCTGTAAACATGCCAGAAATTAAAGTCAGGACTGGCCAAAGTGACTTCATTGGCAATGAGCTTCAGTATGTGCGTTCACGCCACAATAGTTGGCTTAGGTATGGATGCTGTTTCTGTTTGACGCCTAGATGTAGAAGCTTCAGGCTAAACTGGCAGGATTTGGTGTAGATGTAAAGGATATGCTCTTGCATGGCTTAACATACTCTACACTGATTTACTCTAAGTACATTTTCCACCTTCAGATTATTTGCTAAACGTAAGCTATCCAGCTGTCTGAGTGATGATAGTGAGGATTTCTGACCATCTCTCTGTCCTCTGGGTTTTCACTTTACTTGATTTTTATTTAGAGATATTATACTGCTCCATACTGTACTACTCTCCTCGGTTGAAGCATATTTTTTTTGAAAGATGGGATTCAACCTGCAGCATCAGCTCTTGTTCTACATTTGTTCTGTCCACTGTAAATTATGTAAATAGAAAAATGTTGTGTTCTCAATTGGGGGGGGGGGGGGGGGACAGCAGAACGAATGGCTGTTTAATGGACATGACTTTCCTATCTTGCTTCCCCTTAGCACAAAGACATTTGTTACACCAAATCTAATTTATTTCAGACGTGAACCTTGACATCAAAGGACAGCAGCAAAACAATTATAACCCTCTCAAGCGATGTTTTTTTAAATGGTTGACTGCAATGAATATCCAGCATCAACAACTTAATCTGCTTTCTGTACAACAGACTGACCATGCCAGTAGTAGATTAGCTTTACACACAAAAACAGTGATGTTTTTATTCAGTCGACAGATAAGAATGTATCCCAAAAGAGACATCAGAGCTATGTTAGTGTAACGCTTGATTTTAAAAATGATAAAGGCATTTGTGAAGCTACTGTTTATTAGATGGTTATTTTTGTTATATTTTATACAAAAAATATGAATAATTCAGATTTATTTTTTGTTGGCTGCTGCAGTATAGATGTAGATGCAAAGGTTTTAGAGGTCTCTTGATTTTGAAAATGCTTGCAGATGTCTGAATGGAGGGGTTCTTCTGGTATTGAAGAAATTTTCAAAATGCTGAAACTGATTCTTACTCCTACTCTTACTGTATTATTTATTTAAATCCAACTGGGTACAAAATATAAAATCACTGTAGCGACAAGAGAATAAACACACTATTAAATGCTGGGGTTACTAATTAAGTAATAAGTTACATTATTTACATGTAGTCCTTTATAGATAGGTTTCTGAACTATATCATAACAGACATGGTCAACAAGCTTATCTAATACATGAATATGATAAGGAAACACACCTCTTTGCCAAGAGCAGAAAACGTTTAAGAGGACAGTTTGCAAACTCTTTGCAAAGCCTGCTTTCTGTTTAAAAATGGAAAACCATCTTTTTGTTTCTTCTGTCAAAGTCATAACACTATAGTGTTCAATGCTTTTCTGCATCTAAGCATTTTCTGTGCATGCACATTTTCTTTATATATTAATATCCTCCATCTCTGTATATCTGATTATTTGGTTACTTACTTGCAGCTGTCCGTTTGTTGTCAAGAATCTGGATCTAGTCACCTCTCAGCATATTTTATTTTAAGTTTACTGATTTAGTAGTCCTAGTTTAAGCTGACAGTGTAGTCGATTGCCATCACTGTCCTGTACAATATGTTTACACTGTGGGGTTTCAGTTAAATATGGCACCAGTGTTGTTTTTGGCAGGCATCTCAGTTTTAGTCTTAGTTAAAATATGTCCATATATCGTTTCATCGCTTCCACCAAACCCTGTCGTTGACACTGCCGCCATGATTTATCTATGAATGAATAAACTGCTTGACTGTGTGCGCACTGCACATCTGGTGGAGGGCGTGGCCAAGGTGCAGCAGCATTGCTGACTGACAGATTGTGCTTATAGGCAGAAATGTTGTGCATTTTTAATGTTGGACAATCAGCCCTTGAACATTTTTGTCTCGTCTCGTCTTGTCAATGAAATTTCACAAACGTCATGTTTTCGTCATCAGAAAGTCATTTTTAGCTTGTCACCATCTCGTTATGGTCATGAAAAAAAAGGTTCATCAACAAAATGAATTTGTCATCGTTGACGAAAACAACACTGTATGGCCGGTTGTAAAGTAGCTTTGTTGTGAGCATTTTTACTTATTTAATCCATTGAAACTCATGTTATGACCAAACTGCTGAACAGAGACACAAAGTCAATGTTAAAAACAACATAAAGTAAATTATTAGGTTTTTACACCGGCTGCCTGTAGATTTTAAAGTTCTGCTGCTGGTCTATAAAGCTCTGAATGGTTTAGGACCAAAATACATAATGGGTCAAGAGGTCACTGATGTATTTTGGTCCTAAACCAGATGGAACCAAATGATCTGAGGGTTCTGGCAGGTCATCTGGTTCCAGTTTCTTATCAGTTCCCAGAGTCAGAACCAGACATACAGAAGCTACATTCAGCTTCTATGCTCCACATGTCTGGAACAAACTCCCAAAAAGCCTCAGATCAGCTGAAACACTTATTTAAATCAAGGTTGAAGACCCACCTGTTCTCTGCTGCATTTCAATAGTTTTTATTTAGAAGTCAAAATCTACATCTGGTTCTTTTAAGCTGGATTCATGTTTTAATATTGTCTTTAACTTTATTTCTTGCATTTGATCTATTTTATTTTAGCATATTCCTTCTGCTTTTAATTCATTAATTGCATTTCTTTAAATCTTTATTTATTTATTTTATTTTTTATGCACTTGTATTGCTTTCTGCATCCTGCTGTAATGATTTATGTAAAGCACTTTGAATTGTCTTGTACTTGAAATGTGCTATACAAATAAATTTGCCTTTGCCTTTTGCCTATTAATTAATTATATTTTTAGTCTCTATTTTAACCCTGAACTAAAAAGATATGATTATGATTAATTCTTACAACCCTATGGGATGCTTTGTAAAGTGTTATTAAAAACAGAATTTAACCAGAAGCACTCAGAGTGCAGGCCCCCTGCATAGCCATTGTAATATTTTTATTTTTTTTATCACCCATTGTAGGCATTATTTTTTACTTGGAAGCTTTAATGACAAAATTATTCCTAGCTTCCCATAGTAAAGAATCTTTTAAAAAATTCCTGGATCCAGACGGTGAGCCGGATCACACCCATAATCTAATCATTTTCTTATTTCTAAGATTTCCTGAAAATTTCATCAACATCCGTCCATAACCTTTCGAGTTATGTTGCTAACAGACAAACAACACCACCAAATGCATGACCTCTGCCTTGGTGGGGATAATGATTAGCAAAACTCATAAACACGTTTTATTAATTTTAGAACATAAACAACATGCTAGATGTTGACACAGAGATTTTACCATTTCATGAAAAAGCAACTGGACAGTTATGACTGCCATTAATGGTTTTGCCCTGTGGATGATCCAGAACATTCAGAAATGTTTGTAAGTCAGAAACCTATCTATATAATCTCATATTTGCAACTACTGGTTAATTTATTAAACAAATAAACTAGAAGAGAGCCGTGTTTACATTGGGTTTTATTTACTTCATTACTTGTGACATTTGAAGTCAGAAGCAGGCTTTTCTGTGACTGGGAAGACCTGTCTCTGACTAAGGTGCATCAATCAAGCACCAATCCAATCTATTCTATATTTATCTATTGTGTTGGCTAATCTGTGTTCATCTTAAATCATCTTAAAACCAATGCAATGTCATTTCTCACGTTTTGACCAACTCCAAATTCACTTTAAATAAGTATATATACTTAAGTAATGAAGTAAACTCAGGCAGAGAGCAGGCGATTGTCCTCCTCTGCCCCCTTCATCACTGCACACAAACTGCCCTGAGGTATTACCGTCATAGAATTTTATACAGGATGATGAAAGACATGTTACCACTCCTTACTTGAACGTAAGACACTAATATCATCCACAAAAATTTCTATCCATAAAAATTTCATACTGAAGCCGTCTGACCCATGCCCTTCCCCTAGACAATAACAACGTCTCCTGTGCGGCTGAAGCTGAGTACCCACCACCTTTATGCTGTGTCTCATTATCAAATTGTCTTTTCTATTTCACTACAGTAACATAACAAACAGAATTTCTGTGCTCTTGGAAAAACACTGAGGCTGCCAGTTATGCTGCAAGCAAAATGATTCCTCTCATTTCCTTCCTAATAATGCATACAGTGATTAGTAGCCAAGGAGCAAAGACATTTAAGACAAAGCCTTGGATATAGTGAGTCGCTCCAAGTGAGCCATTCAAAGATCAGGCATAATGAGAATGCCCTCCTCTTTTTATCCTGGCAGATGAAGGCACCACCGGCAGCAGAATAGCTTACTGAGAAGTTGCTGAAAAGTCTTGGTCACACAGGGTATTATTGGGGAAATATAGGGGCAAAATTGAGCAAAAGCCAGTCTTCACAAGAGTGTTATAAGATGAGAACAGCTTATTGGCAAGAATGGTTTAAGCTGTTCAAAACAATGTGTCGGTACACACTTCAAACTGATATCCTGCTGAGAAAGACAACATTTCTCTCCTGTCACTGGGCTGACCTAAGGAAAAACTGAAATCCATGCAGACAGCATAATCTGCAAGACTTTAGTGTCAAAACCCCTCTGAAATTTTCTTTTTTTTCTTATTTTTTCAATTGATGCAACACATTATCAGTACATACACTCACTGATTACGGGCTCTACTAAGGAGCTTTAATTCAGCATATTTTAAGGTGACTGAGGCAGCTAACAACTTTCTCAAAACAAAGAAATAAATTAGTGAAAATCATCAGACTAGTTCAAAGCGGTGCCTCAGTTCACTGATTGAGGAACATGAAAAGGGCCCCCAGGAGATGGTGGGTTTTATATACCACCATGATTTATGGCCTACCATGATGAATCAACAAGTTTAACTTTAATTGTTTTCTTTGCGATGGGAGGTGGGGTAGTTAATACCAAGCAATGATTGATGGCACTGGGCACCATGTTTGGCTGGGCACTTTGTCATTTGTGGTGCAGCTCAGGAATTGAACCAGCTGATAGAAACAATTAATTTGAGGGAATTTTTCTTTTATTTAGGAAATGTAGAGCTTCTAAAAATAGCCTGCAAACTGTACCACTGTAGTGTCATCTAGCCATATAGAGACAGTTTTAAAAGGACAAAAATAATATAAATCTTTGCAGTCCTGGGTTGCTTTTGTATTTCTAAATATGCAATTACATGGATTTTCATCTGTATCTAAATAAATTAGTGTTTGAGTGTTTGCATAGAGCCTCTGTAAAATCTGAGTAGATGACGTTTGGTTTAATAAAGTTATCTTGTGTTTAAGCAACATTAGTTTTCTAAGTAAATGAGACAACCATTTAATTAAATGCTTTGCTGATGATGCTTCTCTTGGATGGTGGTTGTTAACCATTAATCACTGGTGCACACCTAATCTACAAGGACAACAGTGCAGGAATGGGGCCTGCCCAGGAGTGGAAGTGGTCACGCTGCTCCATTAAATCACCATTAGTAATTAGCGAGGCTGGTGGCTGTGGGCAGCACTGAGGATATATTGTGATTGTAGTGGATCAAGCTGATAAAATATCATGTACTGGTGGTATCACAACTGATCGACACTCCAAAGATCATAGCACAGAGCTTTAAACAGAGTATAACTGTGTTAATTGCAGCCATGTGGTCCAAAAGTGTCTCTTAGTGCTTCACAGAGTAACCTTGCAGCTCCTGCCAGTACTTCACGGCATGCCAGAGCAGGTCTATTTGTTTTTTGCATTTGTTCCAGCCTGCTGCCGACTGATGCAATAGACTGTAGATGATTTACTTCTGTTGATTATTGAATCATGGGGGAAAAAAAGGCTTGCCCAAAAAAAATATTCCTGACTTTTAATTAAGTTTGGACAAAAACTGTTCTTTCTTCAATCCTTAATGACCTTCATTGTAAATTATAGTAATGAAATATGATGAGCACAGCTTGACAGCAGTGGCCCTACACCATTCAGAAAAGTTGGAAAAAGTAAGATTATATTTCTGTGAATGACGCTGCACAGAAAGTTTTTGTTCTTACACAAACTATAAAATGCAAACTAGAACTGCAAAGACAATAAATCAAAGATAATTGATTGCAGCACATGTCTTGCACTGTTTTCGCGAGCATCAATCACTTTTACAATGAATTAGAGGAGCGGCTCCAAATGCTTATGATCCAGAGCAAACTGAGATGGACTCAGCACAACAAACAGATTATATTGTTGCCCTAGCAGCTGGAAAAGGAAACTATACTGCTCAAACTAGTCAGTCAATTTCAGATCCAAATTAAAAATGCAATGACAAAGTCAAAATCACCTCATTAGACAAATTGGTTGAAAATTAATTTCCAGATTTTCAGCTATCATATTTCAACACTTAGGTGAAAAACAAAGGAAAGGATTTGTTGTTCTGGCTCTGTTCTTTCAAGCAGGTGTTAGATATGACTGAAAAACTGTTAGTTGTATAAGCAAAGTAAAGTAGGTTTTACACACCACATGGGTTTCATTGAGTTTGTGTTCATCTCCTATATCACAGTAATATTACAATAACATTGGAGATACAGTTTTCACAGCATTCATTCATTCATTCTCTGTACTACTTTGCACATTGTGGGTCATGGGTAAGCTGGAGCCTATCCCAGCATTTTAGCAGGTAAGAGGCAGGGTACACCCTGGACAGGTCACCAGTCCATCGCAGGGCCAACACAGAAATAGACAAACAGCCATTCACACACACTCACTCCGAGGGAGAATTTAGAGTAACCAATTAACCTAACATGCATGTCTTTGGACAGTGGGAGGCAGCCGGAGTACCTGGAAAAAACCCACGCAAACTCCACACAGATGGGCCACCACCCCCAAGGTTCAAACCTCCCCCCAGCCATAGCTCAAACCAGCGACCTTCTTGCTGTGAGGCTGCAGTGCTAACCACCACACCGTGTAGCCTGTTTTCTGAACAGCTCTGCCTTTTTGTTTGGCAAAACAATATGTTTACTGGGTTGAAGCTAATTTTCATGACTAAATTATCTCCAACCGTAACTGTAAAATTTACGGGTGTGTGGTGGCCAGGGCCATTTCTAGCTATGTGGGGGCCCTTTGGAAAATACTCTTTGGGCGCTCCTGGTTTGGCTTTAGCTTAACACTTTATTTTTTTTTTTTTTATAACAGTTTATTAGAATACAAATCCTAACCAGCTAACTAGTTGTTATCTGAGGTTAGCTGAGCAAGCTATTAGGATAAATTACATATAAATTTCCTAAAATCCTGGCATTACACCTCCTCCCATCACACATCACAACTGCACCTTTATCCTTCCACTGTCTTTCTTCCTTCATTTTCTTCTTCTAATGCGTTACTGCCCCACTAAGACAACTTCCTCTTGATGCCATGATGCTGCGTGCCATCCATATCCTCACTAACGGGAATGATGGGCAGCTGTCAACCATTCTGGTCGGCAGACGTCACTCACTGTGTGACAGTGGAGCTCATCGATTTTGACTTAATTATACCATAAAATCCTCAGCCACAGCTAATATTTTCGGTCATTTTAGTCTTTTATTCTATGTTTATTATTAGGCATACAGGGAATAAAAACAAGCTATTTTAGTTTTCCTTAAATGAAGCTAGACAATCAGCTTTGGGACCCCTAGTGGTTTGCAGTGCTGATTTGCAAAGTCCACATATAAAAAGAAAGCGCTTCGGTGGTAAGACAGCTTCTAATCTGACAAATAACAGTGATATTACAGAGACCTTGCCCTCAGACAATGTAGCATGAATACAATTTTTCTTCTATTTGATATCAACTAAACTGAATGTAGCACAATAAACGTCCACAAGTACAATGCTGACAGTTTGACAAGCCTTAACTTAAAAAAAAGGAACACTTTTAGCTGCTTTCTTCCACTGCTGCAAATTTTCACACAGCTACTGCACGCTTGGCAAGCTAATATGAGTTGTTGTGGTGATGGGACATCTTACTGTGAGACAACTGTGACTCTGTGAAGGTTTTATATTATACTTCACTTCATGTGCTGTCCAACCTGGCGTAAAAAGCTAATTTTAACGTCTGTACAGTGACTCGCCGTGCCTTTCACAGGCATGTCTGAACCAAGAGGAACATTAACAGAAAAGTGACCAATCTATGAACGACTCCCATTGCTTCAACAGATTGCTGAAACCATTAGTGTCACATTTGTTGAGGCTGTGGTCTCCCAAATGCTAAACATTACAGTTCTGCATTGGCAGTGTGACATGGTAAGGATATACAATCATTTCCTGATGCATAATGAGCCCATGTGTGAACCCCACAATGATTTATATTGCCAGCAAAACTGGGATTGAGCAAAACCTTGACAGTCAACAACTGCTTTGGGCAGATAGCAGGGTATATCCACTGACAAGGACCTGGACATTAAATTGATAAAAGAATGGAGTCTGCTCTGAAAATCACCTGGAACAAAGAAGTGTGAAGCAAAGAGAGACTGGTTGTCAAGAAGATTATAAGCTAAAAGGTAAGCCAGAAGAGAAATGTCTACTTTAAGTGTTCACCTGATGGAAAACTTGTTCTAGAGGGAGTTTGACATAAAAAAGTGGCACACAGTTTAACCCACTCCAGTACACCAGTCTTGTGGAGGCTCAGTTACTAACATCCCCCACCTCTAATTCACACTCTTCTGAACTCATCATGGGCTCCATACCTGCAGTTCTGGTTTCACTACAGTAGTTCAGTTACAAATCACTGCAGAAGCCAAGTCTTATTCATTTAATTTTTATGGCACTATAAGCACTTCACATACATCTAAACTAAAATATTGTGCTAAATGCATCACATTTGGTAAAATTGCTTGCAGTTTATTTTAAAAAATTAAGAAGTTTTCCAATATACCTGAAAATGCACAAATAAATCACAATGAACCGAATGACATGATTTGGTAGAGGTTTTAAACAACAGCTAAGAAACACACACAACACACATACACTGTGGTGTACTGGCCCTCAACACTGACCAAGACACCATCCTTTCTCTGCGCAAATATAACAAGTTTTCAATATTGTAGTAGACACAAACCACTTTCTTGGTAAATATTGCATTCAAAAAGTTGAAAGTGCAGAATGTAATATACTAAAGCCTGTGATCAAACATCAAATGGAGATCATGTTGCTGCTTCTGTTGCCCCTTGGATGTAACCCAAAGAACCTTCCCATGGCATGGCTTACTCTGGGAGAGACTGGAAGATGTTGCAGCAGACATAGCAGAGGGTGTGTAATCTAAAGTAGTGACTTGCCAGGGGGCTGCACACAAATACAAATCCAATACATTTATAGTTAGGCTCTTTTGTCAGCAGAAACATTCTGCCCCATGTGATCCTGCACAGGATACAGCAGAAAATGGATGTGAGTAATATACCTCATGGCATCATTTTAAACTTGGAATCAACAATAGTTACTTGGTAGATTTAATTACTTTAATTGATGTAATGTTACACATTTTTAAAGATTTTCTTTTCTCTTAGTTGCAAAAAATATATACATACATAATTAAAGAAATCTAACCAATGAAAATGCCAAGAAGTAATTCAACCTTAGTAAAAATCAGGGTTTTTTTTTTTTTTTTGACAGGACTGACAGGTATTCTCATAACAGTTCCCTGCTTTTCACTGCAACAGTGATGTTCCAGACACACAAAAACTCTCTCACAATTCTCAACAAAATTCACCTTGCTTTCAAAGTTGTCAGACCAACCCGAGGTCCAATCAGGTCTGGTCTAAAACTACAAACACTAACATCTGGTTGTGTGTTGTTAAAGTCTTGTTTGGTACTTCATAACGTGTTCTGATGCCTCTGTTCCACAATGTTGTTGACAAGTATCTAAACTAATCCCCAAATGCTGCAGTGTTATGGCTTTGTTTCTAATACCGCACCCAAGAACAAAAATTATATGGTGTGTGTTAAAAAAAAAAAAAAAAAAAAAAAAATCAGGCCATTTTTTCTTTTGCTTCTCTATTTAAAAAAGTGAAAACATTTTATTTATTTATTTATTTAAAGGAAGAAGGTAAGAAAAAAGACTTCATTTTTCATACATTCTTTAACATTTCTTGCATAACTAAAAATAAATAGATGAATCAATACAAAACACAACTTAAATCCAAAGGGGAACAAACAAAACATCAAATTGGCTATTCTGTTTTTGGGGTACCCCCCATTGTGCCTGGACCCCCTGAGTCTTATAGTGTTTTGTTTTGTTTTTTTGCCACCATTACAACAATCTGGAAAATCGGTCCAGAAACAGTTCCTTCGTACTTTTTTTCTTCTCTCTTAGTTGTTTCCAAACATAACACACATAGTAGAGTCCAAAGCATTAGAAAATAGTTTATTCTGTTTTGACAATAAGCTTTGTTTAGTATTTCTTGCAAAAGGATGCAAGTCACAAATCACAGCTTAATTTTTTCCTCCCCCAAATGAACTTTACTTTGAAATTAGTCATTGTCTTTTTTAAGAGCCTTTCTCCCTCGTTTTATTCACAAACATAGTAGCTTATATTCTTCTCTGCTCCAGGACTCACCCAGGCTCCCTTTGTGAGCATTTAATGATGCATGCAAATGCAAATAAACCCATGGACATCTTGGACTATTGCTGCTGAACCTAGAGGGAACAAACAGTATGGGACAAACAGACTTTTCCTACTTCTAGAGAGATTCATTTCTATCTTGGGGTTGGAAAAATACATTCATAAAATGGGTTCAGTAGGAGGAACCAATTACCCCTCCCTTTCCTGTTCATCAGTACAACAAACTCTTTTATTGATCTGGTGATAATTACCTCAGTCACATCATAAAGCACCTGGAACAGATTGGTGGTTCAAATTATCGATTACCCCCGGGCTACCCTTCATCGTTCATTGTATTGCCGCTATACATTACTTGATGAGATTTGCTTTGCTGTGCTTTCCCGGGCATTTCTCAGTGGCGCTATGCAGGGATACATTGACAAAGGGGTGGTGGTCAAAAGCACTCTTTCAAAGTCATTTGTCATCTTCTCAGTTATCCTGCAAGCCACCCCGAACTAAAGCTAACACACTATACTTATTAGCTAGTGCATAACCTCCTCCCTAGCACCGTAAAACACTTGTTTACACCAGTTTTAGTTCAACAATGACCTTTTATCTGTGGTTGTAACTGGAGGCATGCCCAAGCAAGCACCAGCTGTGTCTAAAGCTTCATTACACACCTTCCTAAAGGCATGTGTGTGACCCTGAAACCTCTGCCCACTGGCCATACATGCCTCCACTAGCTAAGTCACTGACCACCGTCACAACAACACTATGACCTCCATTGAGGCCAATACATTTTGCTGGCAATAGATAATGATGCTAGAATTCCTACTCTAGCTTTTTTCCCCCCATGCACTTGTCAGATTTTTTTCAAAACTTACTTGAAGGTGCCACTATTACTTTACAAGCTTCAATTTTTTATAGATCACCATGGCAGCCTGTCACAAGTCTCCCCTCAGCTTGTTTCTATTGAAGAGGAAACAACAAGGAGACACAGAGGAGATGTTCTGCTCTGTTACTGAGTCGATCTAAGCTTTGTGGGTGTCTGGTTATCAGAAGAACAATGGCTCCTGGTGTTTCCCCAGATTCATTTCTCTTAAGTCATGAAGAAAATACAGGATTTAAACCAAAAATGGCTGCAAGACTTAGAAAACAAAGTCTGTGTTTGGGAATGATTAGTGTTTACAATTGTTGGCCTTTACCTAATGAGCTCATTTAATTTTTAACATGTTAAATATGATTTAAAAACAGCCACTTTGTGGTAATGGACTTATTGCACACACAGAGGTTAATCAGTAGGTCAACCACAGCGAGCGTCTTTTACATTTTTAATCTTTTAATTAGTCAGACCTGACATGTTGCATTCTGAAAAAGTAAAAAATAATTAAATACTGTTCCCACGATATGTAATTACTGCATTTTGCAAGTGGGCTGCATGCTTTCCTGAGATTCACAAATCATTTCTGGTTAAAAAGAATTATCACTGCGATGTAATCTCTTGTGTATAGTAACAAGCTTATCAGATGAATAGTTTATAATAAATAGCTGCCGATCTGTTTTGTGTATTAATGCCACCCTGACAAGTGCCTTAATTAGGGGAGTGAAAGACACCAAATGATTTCCTCCATGAGAACATTATCCTTAGTACTTTTTCTTCCACGAAAGTCACATTGAAAGACGGGGAATAATCTAGCATTCAACACAAAACTGACTAATTAGCTGCACAGAGCAAATGCAAACTCTGTGGAAACAGCACAAAAACCTGAATGAAAGTATATTCCTTAAAGGCCATTTGTTTCCTTACATTAGCCATAAAGAGATTACATTATAAAACAAATGGGTGATATTGGGCAACATTTTAATAAGATGAAATGCAGCTTTGTAAGCATGAATGTACAGGATTGTGCCAATAATTAATTCATCTTCCTTGATTCATCAACACTAACTCTATTATCTCCTTCGATTCTGCAGCTTCTCATATTCAATATTCCAAGTTAATATCCTACAAGAGGGACTGCCATGATAAAACACTTGCTGAACAATGCAGCTCTTTCTGTTCACAATACAGTGATACAGGAAAGGTTGTTGAGGATAGGAAGCTCACCTTAGCCAACTGCATTGAACCAAACTGGATCTGGGCAGGTGTTCAACACAGCCAGGTGCAAAGCAGCTGACACAGACATAGCTCCCCAGTGCTATTTGTCACTGTAAATAACATTTGTTTCTTCAATATTAAAATTGGACAGGAGTGAGCATCCAGCCAGCCTTTCTCATTCTCTTCTAATTTAGGTTATTAAAAGAAAGGTCATGTGGGGAAACAGATGGTTTAACTTTATGTGCTGAGAGTGAGAGCTGAAGGAGACAGTTGGCGTTTACCACATGTGTCATTCACATACTCAGAAGATGTATGCATGGAAAACAGATATGTTAAAAGGCTAAATGACTAGTAGTTTTGTTTACGAGGTGCACAGACGTGTGCATTCTATGTGGCGTCTGCAACATCTTGCTGCAGAAAATGCCATGACAGGCTGCGGTCTGGGTCTAACACATCTTTATAAGTGTTAACAAGGAAAAAATGTTTGACCAAAAGCTGGTTTTACTCAACGAATTTCTTTATACACAACAACTTTAAGGCATGATGTTTCTTTGTTTGTGTAAAATCATAACTTTTAATCCTTTGGAACCACGCATCATTGATAAAGTGAAGCAGATGTTTCTGATTTTGCTTTTCTAAGAGATGCTGTGTCAGAAGTAGATTCAAACTGCCTCTCTTTTTTTCTGTCTATCATCCACCTCAGTGAGATCCATACAATAAAAACTATAAAACCAACTAAAAGTGCATCAGGGAGAAGAAAGGATAGTTTTTCTGTGCTAAGGGACAGGACAATTAAAGTAAAATAAAGTCTGTTGAAGTTGTAACAGCCTGGTGAACCTCCCAAGAGTATCATAGGAAGCTTGTGTAGGCAGTAAGGTGGGGAGGAACAGCAAACAGAATGTTGTCACACTTCCACTCCCTGTGGAGTCGAGCTAAAAGAGGGAGATGCACGGATCTGGAAACAGTACACTGCCTCCAGCTTCTGTTATTTTCTATCGCAGTGTTCGTGAAATTCCTGCTGATGAGGTGATTATACTAGAAAATGTGCTTCTTTTAGTCCAACTAGTGAATCTGGTATGCATAAAAGAAAAAAAAAATGTTACTATAAAAGATGCTGGCTGGCTCTGCAAGCTATATTATTCAGCACTGGGGTTTATACGGGGTCAGTGGAAAATGTGTGTCTACTTTTTATTCCAGCATCTGACCCTGTTGTACATACAGTACACTGTGCAAACAATATTTGCTCAAGGGATTTTGTGCTGGGAAGAGGTTTTTGAGCCAACATTCACTGTCCACGGTTGTTAGGGTTCAATGGTCCTTTTGAAGTGAACAGAGGCGGTGGAGTGTGTGCTCTGTGACCGACCATTTTGTTTCAGCTTGTTTACCATTTCACCTAGTAACACAGCTGCTTCTAGGCCAGTGTGAGATGAAAGTCGTCCCCGTACTTCAAAACCTACTGTTTCTGCATTCAGAGTTTTAAGATCCTAGGAAAATAGTTTTCTGTAGGCTTTTGAAGCTGTTCTGGTTTGTCTTTGGGGGACGTTAACTTTTTTCACTTTATGGAGCATCTGACAACGCTTTATTGGCAGTGCCAGACATGTTTTTAATACAAGGTGCCACTTGGGTGCTCACACAGATCCTATCATCTGTTACTAGCGAATGTGTGTGTATTTGTGGCGATGTGTGTTGACACTGACATCTGCAAACAAGCCACAGCTTGCTATGAGTGTGACATAACATGGATCTTTTCATCCACCAAGACTGAGTAGTGTCACACTGTACAAACCAGCCAAAATGATATGTCAAAAACTGGAGTTAACAAAGCAGCAGATTTTTGACAACCTGATAATGTGGTGCTGCATCCAGGTTACTAAATGTCCTAAACTGGTAAATGGGGAATAGATTATTTGATGAGGAGCCAGGTCAGGGAAAAACTACTATGTATTTTGTGAGCAACATAATTATTTGCCCAGTTTTGAGTGAGAATATGTGGCTACCATCTGACTGTAATTAAGCTTTTTATTAGCTCTTTTAAAAAAATATCTTTATTGTTTTGTTTTTTTTTTTAATTTATAACTAGCACATTGTACTTGCATGTTATCAGATATGTACTGGCTTCACTGGAAGCTAAAAAAGGTTGTTGTCCCCATAATCATTAGACAATGCTGATGGGTTTTCAGATTGTACCAAACATACTGGACCCCATTTAAAATGATTAAATTGGTCTTTTACTCTCCTCATTAAGTTTATTCTTATATATGTAAGCCAAGGAGAAAAAAAAAACAAAACAAAACTAAACAAAAAAAACTTGTGTTTCAGGCTAACCAGAAGTCGACAGTATGCAGTGCTCTGTGTGTTGTTTGAGAGGTCTAATTTTTATTGATGGCTCCTGTGCTGGGTCTTAGTGACTTGCCCCTCTTTATTTTCAGAGCTGTGTCACACACAACAACACATTACCTGTGGTGTCATTTTTGGAAGGTGGACACTGAGGCTCCGGCTGATGATACCGTGTCTTCTTCTGTGTCTTTCGATTACTGTTTCATCCGCGCTTCCACTGATGTTCCATCCATCCATCCATCCATTGTACAGTGACTAATTATAAGGATATAGTAGAGGATAACCTGACAACATTAACAGCAGTTCCTAGTTCAGACTTTCTCATCAGTGGTGACACACTTTCCCATTAAATCTAATCTAAGTTATTCCATAATAAGCATCTTTCAACATATGGTTTTTGTAATGATTTTATTTATATTGGATTCTACATGTAGTGTATATGTGTGAAAATATTTACTTTTATGCATTAAAAAGACTAAACGAGACAATTAAGTTCTGTCCTTGGCACAGTCTTATCAGGCTTCCCCTTAAAAAATATTTCCGTAAAACTAGGAAGAGCTTTGAAAACATGTTTTATCAATATGGAAATAGAAGTGTTTAATTTAGAGCTTGAACTCTGTCTCTTATCTCCTCAGTAGTGTCTGGTGTAAAAAAAAAAAAAAAAAAAAAAAAAAAAAACAAGCTTGGACTGCAATAACAGAGCCAGTGATTCTGCCGCTGTCACCATGAAGTGTGCACTTCAACTTGTGTTAATTAATACAGTCTAGCCTGATATGGAAATTAAGGAGGATCATATCGATGGTGATGGATGCAAACAAGGGCATCTTTAAGGGTGCATTGAGTGCATATTACTGTATTTTAAGCATTTTTAAACCCTATGCAGTGCTACAGCTTACTGCAAAGCACATTGTACCTAAACTATTCTACCATAAATACAATCATGACCATTCAATAAACTTTTAACCCTTTGTTTAGGTTCTATGACCTGCACAGAAACAGTGTAATTGAGTTAACCTCTTCAGAAAAGACTATAAGTCAGCTTTTTTCCTCAGGAGAACTTAGAATGTTCTGCATATTCAGCAAAAATTAGCACAGATGCAAAACAAGTGCTGACTGAAAAAGAAGTCAAGCATTTAGCTTGCTGAATTCCTGAATGTTTTCTCTCAGGAACTATTAAGTGAAACCAGAACTTTGAGGCTTCTTAATTAAAACAGAATTTAAGATAACAAAGGGTCAACTTGGGGGTAATGGGAGATCACGCAGCTGGCCACTGAATAACTTGGCTGGTAAATCATGTAATACAAACAAAATCTACTGATACCTTGATCAGCTGGCCCACATCATGTAGTTTCATGTATTTGTAATGAGTTAACATTTGTCCATGTGGTTCTGAAACAATTCTTAAGCAATCATGGAGGAAAACTTGACAGCATTAACACAACAGTTCCTAGTCCAGTATTTCTCACTGGGGGTAGTACCACGCCCCAGGGGGAGTTCAGCTAACTTCAGGAGGTATTGAGAAACATATTTTAAAAGGGGAACATTGACAATCCATTCTTTGATTTTGATGATTGACACTGTTATTGACCAATCAGACTGGAAAAATAAGGACTAGTTCCCAAGTTCCCCCTAGAAACACCAATGACAATCCAGAAAGAAGTAGAACCAAAGTGTTAGAACCCCTACAGAGTCCAGGGGAAAAGAGGTGGAAACACAAACGGTTAGTGTCAGATACGTACAATATAAGCAGATTTATTTACAATGTGTATAACAAAGAAATTATTCACCAAATAAACAAAAAGATTATCTGAATGTCCTATTACTAAATAATTAAACACAAATCCAACAACAAAATAACAGTCAACACGAAGCGTCCTGTGACAGGAGTAAAAAGTCCACAATGCCAGGTCGCAGCCAATAAAAGGAAACAAAAGACACAGATCTGTAACCCTACAGCAAACTAGCTTCAACAAAAGGCAAGGATCTGTGTTCTAGAGCAAGCAAGCTCCAAGACAGCAAAAGCCAGTCCTGAGTGGCAAGCTGAAGTGTATTTGCTCTCAGCTCTTGCCCACAGTGGTAAACTGTGGTCCAATCTGACACAATTTCCCGGGATAAAGGTGATCAGGAGCTTATGTAGCAAAGAGTCTTCATGAATGGCCAGTCACAGAGGAGACGGAGCTGCCAGCGATCAATCCTGGAGAAGGAAGGTGGAGCTGAAAGCACAGGATCAGTGGCCAATCACCTGCAGGCACACAGGCACAACCCATTTCCATAAAGGCCCAACAGGCCAGCAGGCCCAGGGCTGTCACTCAAAGGTAGTATATTGTAGGGCAAGGGTCAGCAACACGTGTAAGATGTTATTTGTGTAATGTATTTTTTACATTGTTAAATTTTTAACATTCTGTGGGCAAGAAGAAAGGGGTCAGGCAGACCTTGGGATTGAACCTGTGGCAGCTTCTTTGCCAGGTGAACTAATCACCGCACCAACAGCAACATTACAAGCTATATTCTTTGTCTTTCAGTTTCCGATCTTTTTGCTCCTAAAGTGCAACATTTCTTTGACGGTTTAGTAACCTCCACTGTTGCCTCCACTACTGGGGAAAACTCATACAGAAACAGCTAGTAAACTTACCTGCTTCCACCTACAAACTAAACTCGGGAGGCAGAGTAGAGTCGATAACTCCAAGGTGAAACCCAGCAGTGGTGCAGCAGACATGGGACTCTGCTGTAACAAGCAGAGCTATTTGCTGTTTATCGTGAAAGCTTGTAGCAAAACATTTACTGCTAAACAGGAAGTTTCTCACAGCAACTTTCTCTTCTTGGATATTCCCCCCTCCCCATATTCCCCCCTCCTTTCCCCTGCACGTCTCTTAAGCGGCAGCCTCCCACGGTTAAATGTGAAGCCTATGTGGAAGTGCAAAAAATTGCAGTTCACCTCTCACCTGGGTCCAAAACAGTTGATCCCCATAGATTCCCATGTTAAAAAGACCAACTTCACAGCAGAAATAAACATGTATAAAGCCTGGTATAAAACGTTTTTTTTTAGGATCATTGGGTCAAGTTTACCTTCATGACAACTGTGAGGGGGTGGATTTTTCTTTCAAACTCATCCCTTTGGATGTTATTTAATCTTGAAATTCGGCATAATTAGGGGTGTGTCCTTTTGATTGACGGCAAGAAGGGAGAGTGCAGCACAACCGTGGCTTTTAGCGAGCTAACAATGTGCCTTAGCTTTAGTAGCTGGTTAGCTACTGTTAGCTCGGGGCTAGCTCGGTTAGCTCTTAGCTACAGGCAGCTCAGAGTTTGATGGGTGTCAATCATCTACCTCCACCTTCACAGTCCCCCTCTTAACTCCATTTCTTTGCCCATTTTGGATTTTGTTTCTAACTAACATGGAATCAAAACTATTTATGTTGTATGTAAAACAACACAATTAGTTTTTCTGTTGTTAACATATTAAAAAATGTACACATTTAATCGCATATTGTGTTCCAAACAGTATAGAAAGTTTGTCAGTGCACAGTTTCAGGTACACCGATTAAATTGATGGACACCTCAAAGGTTGGCTAAGTCAGTGCCAGTTTAACTACTTTGGCACCAGTGTATGTGGTGGATGTTGTGACCCACTCACACAATTAACACTGTGTGGGAAGCAGTGATATAGGCAGTTACATATGAGCATGTTAACAAAAATGACTATTGTTTTGTATTGTTGTTTTGGAGTCTTGCTGCCCCCTAATGGTAGAGAATCCGCTTGTATTGCGGCTTGTATTAAGCTGACCTTATTACTGATGTGAATGAACAATTAAAAAATATATATTGAAATTGCAGTTGTTTTTTTATTGGAGGCATTGTGTCCTAAATATTTAGGCATTTATGCACTGACATTTGCCTTTATTTACCAGCCTTTTAAGACAAGCGAGCTTTAAAAGGGCAAAGTATAGCTGCCTTTTGTTTGCATGTAAGTGCTACAGGAAAGATATTCTAGATGTATTCCCAAAGTGAAAGCATATTCAATAGGACCTAATTAAAGAATAAGCTATCCATAAAATGTAGTTGTATGAGGTTAATCAAAGCGTTGTGCATGTAGTCTGACAAGAAATGACACCCTCTGTCACTCAATCAAATTCTGAGCTCTCTCCTGGTTTTAAAATCAAAGGACAGCTGTTAACTGTCTGTATCTGAGGTTTAAGCAGAATCATACTGAATTTTAATTGAAGGAGAACTGAAACACCATATCCCGGGCCCAATAAAAAAAATTACATCCACTGATATTATGTGGGCAGTTCTCTAAGTTTAAGGGAAAGTAATTTGGGAGAGTAGTTTATTAGCCCTCTGCCCTTTCAGCCAGATATGACCTTGCAGGCTTCTGTACCAGAGGACCAGCTGCAATCCATGATTCATTTAACACCTTCAGGGCCTCTAGAAGCACTCAGAGCACATGCACTGTTGATTAAATGCTTTGTGGGAAAATTCATTTTTAAAGCATACACTACATGAAAATTCATGATAACCAACCAAGCAGCAGAGCAACATACAGAAGAGCAATGATGGGCAATTTATGAGAAATTTTCTCCAATTTACAATTTATTCTGTAATCACAATGTTTCCGCTATATACAGCATAATGTATTGCACATTTGAGAGTGGGTGGAATTATAAGGGATATGAGTAGGCTACTCACAAAATGATATAAATGTCATTACAGTGCATTCAAGCAAATCTAGCACAGGGAACTGGAGATTAGCCGCTGGGTGGGAACGCTCCACATATGCCCATAAGAGGCTGACAGAGTCACTGAGTGAATGAATGGATGATTGAGCAAATTGCTGAAGTTTTTGTATGGTCCTGAGTATGGAATTTAGCTAGGGGTACATCTTTGAACTGGTCTGCAGTGAATTTCAAAAGGATCTGTAAAGTCCTGTTTCCTCCAAGAGCTTAGTGGTGAAAAAAAAGAGAGAGAGAGAAAAGAAAGAAAAAAAAATGCTCTCTGCAGATTTATAGCTGCAAAAAATAAAAGATGTAATTTATATTTATCTACCCCCTCCTATTGATGCCTGTCATGGCCTCTCTGTCAACTCTTACAGCTTTAAATGTTGTAGAAAATATCCTTCATTTCCTCAGTAGTTCGTACTTACAGGAACATTGCACTTCTTGGGCTTAATACAGCATCACCAGCAGCTTGCTGATAGAAGCCATCAATCACGTTGGGTTCAAGGGTGTACATCAGGTTTGTGCTTCGTGGTCACGCTTCCAGATCTAACACTTTGTTCTCCCATCTGCTATAGACCTCCTTCAAGTGTCATTTTGCATCTGGCTGGGTGATAGCTCTGTTTGTTAATTTCAAAATGCTTTAGTTCTGTCACTTCTTTTGAACGAACCCTTCTCTTTTCTTTTCATTTTACACGTATATGATCACTCATATCAGTATTGCACACCTACTTAATGGATTCACTGATGTCTACATAACAAAGCCTGTTCTTTTACTACATTATCTATAAAGCTAATGGTTAGTTATCACTGTAATTACACTACCCACATATTTTTGCACTTCAGTGGTCAGATTAGGATTTCAGGCACAAGATGCAAAACTAATTTAGTTTAAGTCTGTGTTTCTTGTAAATGTGGCATTTATTTGTTGAGGACTTTGGTAATTAATAGCTTAAAGACAGCTCTGTCTTTTTATTTAAATATCCCATGACTATGTGTTTATGTTGACAAATGCAATGCATTAGCTTGTGTATGAGAATTGCAAATAGCCCACATGGTATTTGCTACAATAATACAATGGAAAACACATTTGAAAGACTAATGAAGCTTGTTTTGATCTTCTACAATTGGACATTACAGGTTGCACTCATACATAAATTCATGCACTTGTGTTTTTATGTGCAAGTTTGTGTGTTTATTTACACAAAAAGGGGTGCAATGTGGCTAAAACTAAAGGTTTACTGCAACTGTAAGAGCCTATATGTAGGTGCACTAAAGATAGAAAGTAGTTTTATGCAGCAGCCAGACCATAAGTATTTTTTTTGCCATTTTTTTACAGTACAGAAATAAAAATTTTAGTACTATGATCAGCAAAATTTATGATATGACCATTTAAAAGTGGTTGCATGATAAAAATTATACAACTACATACAAGATTTATTTTTTGGAAACTTATGTTAATATAGCTTTTGCACATAATTTGAATTTACCTTTAAAGAAAAACCCTAGTGGTTAGGCTTATGTAAACATATGAACCAATGACTTCTGGGGGATCTAATGGCTCATCAGGAACAGAAACTTTTTTTTCCATATTATTTTAACACATTTGAAATAAATATGTGAAAATGCCTGAAAGCTGATAGTTACCATCATTTTGACTGTGGTCTGATTTCTGAAGCATCATGCATGTCTCTACAAGCTGCTTGGTTTCAGGAAAAAGAGAGAAATGTGATCAACATTGCACCCGGTGTTAAAAACGTGGGCCAGGAGTTGTGCCTGGGCTAAATGCAACAAGGACTCAGCCTAAATTTTTCTGTAAAAGCAAGTTCTAGGGATGCTGCTATTTTTATTTTGGCCAAATTTAGATAGAAAGAGGCCAAGTGGCAAACTCTCTTGCATTTGCAAATTACTGTTTTTATTTATTCAGAATTATACCACTTTAGAAACTGTTTTTTTTTTTTTTTTAGAAAAAGAGAAAAATCTTAATGTCAAAACACTGACAGCAGCTACAGCCATACTGACCCTCATTTCATGACAATTTTACACTAATTTACACTTCACTTCATGGCTCTGATAGTCATGAGACCATAACATGCCTTGGTTGGCGTCAGTGAACTTTACATGGCATAGTGACACCAAAGGTTCTTACACCTGGGAACTTGCCTGACAGTTGAGCCGTGGAGTCCTTTTGGTTGAATGGACATGGATGTCTTCAGGACTAAAACACAGAGTAAGCAGCTGTCTTTTGACTTCATCTTAGGTAACCAATCATTTGCACCTGCACATGAATGTACACAAACTTTCCTTCTGTTGGAACATTCAAATGAAAAACACAGAAAGTGTCAATATTGGCAGCAGCATAGAGATGGAGGGAAAATTACTGACTAGATCCAGATCACATCACTATTACTGTGTAGTTCTCAAAGCTAGGAAATGACAAAGAAACCTCCAATAATGTATTGGACTCCATTTTATCATGCAACTCACTGTAGCTTTCAAATATTCAAATGTTCAAATATAAAAGAGCCCTGACAATATGGAGAGTTTAAAGTTCAGTTTATTTAATTTTTTAGGCTAGAAGGAAGAATGAAAAATTAAAATTAAGAAAGAAAAGAAATTATAGTGTGTCTTGCAATGAAATCTATCACACAAAATAGAAATGCACATGGAACAGATGTGTGGACAGAGGACAATATTTTATGTATTATTTTCTTTATTTGTCTGAATAACCTTTTTCACTATAACAGAAATTCTTTTTTTCTCAAATAGCTATTTTCAGTTCACCTCATCCCTAAATTTTAAAGCAAGAACAACAAATGCTGCCAAGAGTAGAAAATATAAATAGATATCTTTTCTCACACTAGATAGATGCTTCAACTCCACGCCTTTTCTTATTAGAAGTTGATGAACGTGATGGTCTGAGTTGTTTTTTTGAAGCACAGGCTTGATTTATACAGAAATGTCAGATTTCATTTTCAGACAGTACTTTATATTACCGTAAATAATCATAGGCAGACTAGGCGTATCATGTGCACGCTGCATCTGCAGCTTCTCAGCACCGGCGTTGCTGCGGAGCATTGCTGTTTTGTCACGCTAGAGTGCACAATGCATCGTGGGTAACGTAGTGTGAAGTAGATGTAGCAACGGGAAAATGTAGGAAGTGATTCTTGCAAGACCTCACATGTTCAAGTTCTTTTTTTTGCAAATACGCCTTGTTCAGTAAAATGTCCACAGAAAAACAAACGTGTTCTAGCACAACACTGGTAGGGCATAAGTAGGACCAACTTCATGCTGCACTGCTACAGACAGACAGACAGGCAGAAAGACAGACAGCTCCTTAATAGCAGCTGAACCTATGCTGATTTTGCCAGCTGTTTTTAACACAGTTTTTTCTTCTAAGAGCTTCAGAGTTGAACCATATACTGACATTTTGCAACAATTTTTGGAAACACTGTGATAGAATTTTAGAAGTTCCCTGGAGCGACTTGGAAATGAGAGGCTTTTTTTTTACTTTTCTAAATTACCATTGTATTATTAGTTAGAAAATGTGTGTGTTTGCATGTTTGCTGTGTGAGTGAGAAGCCTGATTTAGCCATTGTTATGATGCTGCATGGATCATCATCTATTGTATCCACTGTATAAGATGTTAAGTTTCCTCTCACTTTGCTCAGCTCCCTGACCTGTGGTGGGTTAAATAGATAAATAAATTAATCATTCAGATCTGTTATATCTCCCAAAATTAGTGAGTAAATGATGTGAAATCTCCAGATGCAAACAAAGATCTCTTCCCGCCAAGAAACAGTCATGCAGTTTACAAGATAAGAATCTTTCTAAGGAAGTAACACTGATTTTTATGCACGTTCAACATGGCAGCGTGTTGCATAAACTCAGAGACAAAAAAAATGTTGAACTACAGAGAGTCTTAACCATTTCAAAGGAATAATATAAGTGAAAAAAGACGTTACGATTATTAAACTATGAAATATTTGAAATAAGAGAGTCTCCCGGAAACAACAATACACGAGCAGCTCATTAGAAGAGACCACAGTATGCCAACTTGCATGTAGAAATCATGTTGACCTAAATCAAACTGCAACAATATTTAGTTAAAAACAAATTGAGTGTTGCATTCTATGTACTAAGAATACATTATTCCGCTTATTTATTTGTTTAATTTTTCCCTTCTGGGTTATTGAAAATACTGTTGAATATAAAATATTTTCCTTTCCAGGATTGAGTTTAAGAGTTTAGTATTGTGACACGTCCAGTTCTTTGTATTACTGAAATACAATTCTCCCCCAGAGCAGTTTTTTATGTAACAGCATTCTTTATTCTTTCTCACCCCAACTGACCGAGACAGATGGCCAACTTCACTGTGTCTGGTTGTCCTAGATGTTAATTCTTGCTAAAAGGGAGTTTTTCTTTTCATGCGGAGTAAAGTTCCAGTGTTAACCTGATTAGAGTCTTCCTCTGAATAAGACACTACCATATAAACAGCACTTTTTGATCATATTAGTCCAAACAAATTCGTAACCAGAGTAAGCAATCATTATGCAGAGAAGCCAATTTTACCTGCATAATGTAAACACCTGTACACCGTATATGCGCTTTACATTCTACCAGAGTTTTGATGGGATCTGATAACACACACTGCTGTTTTACGACACATGTTTATCTCCACACCTGCCAGGTCTGCTTATTAGCAGGAATCTACTTGTTTTTTTTCTTTTTCTAAGTACACAGTTTCTTGTTTCTGACTTGTTTCCATTGATGGATTTATCCTTGTTTATGTCCCAGGATTGGGAAACATCTGCTCGAACAGCAGGAATAGGATAAGTGCAGCTCATAAGTGAACAACATAAATGCTACAATGAAAAGCTACAGAAAGATCAAGTCTGTTGCCTCTTAGTACAGCTTGGAGTGAGATTGATGTTCTTGATTTGAACTAACCATAATGCAATAAAATATCCCTTGTATGATTTTCAGTGTTGAAATGGCGCTTTCATTTTTAATAACTGTCGCCTTCAGTGTGCTTATTGTTTATGGAAACCAGGGATCACCAACAATGGGCCACTGTCCTGCAAATTTTGGATGTTTCCCTGCTGCAGCCCAGCTGATTCAACTAAAATGGTTATCCATGATTTTGAGTAATTTGTGTCGCTCTGGAGAGATGTATTATTCACAAATAAATATTTTAATATAATTAATAAATTTGCCATAAATAAATGCAAAATAAATTAATAAAATGTTAATTTGTCAATGATTAACTTATTTATTTAATGACAATTTTTTGTAATCTATTTTAATTTATTTTTTAAGTTATTATCACTTTTTATTTACTATAAATTTAGAACTTTATTTATTATACTTACTATACTATTTTCATCATATTATTTTTAATTAATTATTATTATTATTATTTTATTTTTTTATTTTGCAGTCCGATTTTTATGTTCCTCTTTTTATTTGGGTTCTTATATTGAAATAAAGGGGTGTGGCTATTTGGCTTGGTTGGGTGCAGTGCAGCCAATCAGGAAGTGAACTGCGCATTTGCATCCAGACTCTTCAAACCCAGCTGACCAGTCATAGAAAAGGGTTCCTCCCACTAAGCCTTGTTTAGTCCAATCCAGTGTCAAATCAGGAATTACATGGGTTCATGAGGGGCATCAAAGGACTTCAGAGTCTTCAAATTAATTTATTTATTTAATTATGAATAAAAAGGCTCTCCATATTACAGCAAGAAAGCATCTAAAACCTGCAGAACACTGGCCCAACAGATCTGGTGTTAGTGATCCCAGATAGAAACAATCAACTGCATAAGCAGTGAGCTTTATAAGCCCATGAGAAGCCAGTGGCTTTCACTGGCAAAGTCTCTTTGTTCCCACTGTCAACTGACTGATTGTTGACTCATTTTTGTATTTGTTACAGGATTTGTTTATTTCATCATGTATTAGATTTTTTTTTTGTATTTACACTGAATAACACTTTAAATAACATTTTCAATAAACGTGTCTTTATAGTTCTTCTTCTACACTACCTTGTGTATTTTCAGAGACTATATACACATTTAATACACAATCAAATATTAAATAAAGGGCAGTATAGCCGACAGTTTGCTTTTTATTATTTGTGAGCACTTTTTCAATGACCATCAATATTCATAAAGGAAATTGGAAATTAGGCTTACTTTTAACTTTCTATCTCTGAAAACATTAAGCTTAAGCACACGTGTATTGGCATCCCAATTACACTACTTGATTTTACTCAGTGTTGTATTGGAAAGAAAAAAAAAAAGCAGAATTACACACCTCCAGTTGCAAGTCTGCAGGAGGAAGAGACTCTCATTTAACAGCAAGCTGTGAACCTAAGAGTGAATGCTGGTTATGGGCTTCAGATTGTCAGAGACTAAGTGCAACAGCTCCTCAAGAGTCAAGCAGAGCTCCCATGCCTTGTTTACCTTAGTGACAGATAATAACCCTGAAGCTTGCTGCAACTACACCCTGCAGCTCAAGAGTCTCCCTTGCGTTTCCCAAGCACAGCTTGTAGACTAAAACAGTTAGTGTCATAAAATAAATTCCCCATAAACCCTCATGGTCCAAAATATGTTAAACAGAACCTGTTATAAAATGTCAAAAGGCTTGAATATACTGAATAAATACCACACAGTCACAAAGAGCTAAGTCCACTGTGTTGTTAATACAAAGTATTCTGCACATGAACGGGTATAATAAGCTTAGAATTTTACCAATCATTACTGGGTACATGTAACAACTGTGATATTGATTTTAGGTTATATTACCCAGTTCATAGCTGAAAAGACCCAGAACAGATTGACTGATGACTGCAGCTGTTTTCCAAGCTATTGCTTTGTCTGCCCAGCCAGTGCACACCAGGTGGTACTGTGTATTCAGGCTGAATGCAAAGCAAATTTTAGATTTGCCATGTGTGGCATGGACAGCACAGTGAAGCAATGATTAACCACACAGCAAAAAAAAAAAAAAAGTATTTTTTTTCAACTGGAGTTCTCTTGTGTCCATTTTCTTTGTTTTCATTGTGCCCTTTTTTCCTCTGCATTCAACTACCTTCCAAAAGACAAGCATGTTAAATTAAGTGGTCAGGTGAGAGTAAATGGCTCTCTGTCTCTCTGTGTTAGCCCAGTGATGGAGTGGTGACCTGCCCGGAGTGCATCAGCTTCTCTCCCAAGGTGAGCTGGGATAGGCTCCAGCCCCAATGATCTTCTACGTGATAAAGTTTTGAGAATGGATGGGCATTACTGGGATCTGGATGACTTTTCCCCTTCTTTGTGCACCTTAAAAAAGAGTGAATCTCCTTTTGAAGAAAAAGTGAAAAGTTTGAAGGGAAGAAAAAATCCTTGCAAAAGAGGATACCAAAGAAGTTTCAAGATGATTAAGTGAGTGTGTGCTTCCAAAGTCAGACACAGACACATTCTGCAGACACAAAACTCAGCATATTACCTATAGACTTGGTACACTGTGACTAATTAAGACCAAAGATTTTTGGGTAAAAATGGTACATTTGTGTTGCATATAGTCAAAACCATTATAATAATAAGAGAAGCGTGAGGCTGTATGCTGTAGGTGCACCTTCTTAGTAGGAAATTGGTTTATTGGTTATCATCCGTGATTAAATTGTGCTTTAACCTGATTTAGGAAGCTATGGCTCAAATGATAGAGCAGTGACCTGTCAACCAAAAGTCAATGGTTCCATCATCAACCCTTTACATATCAAAATGTCCCTTGACAAATGACAGTGGACAGAGAACTCTGGCTCCAGTGGCAGGCAAGCATCTCCTGTGCCAGCTATACCACCTCTAATATGAATAGTTGCACATTGTAAATTGCTATGTAGTGCTTAGGTAGCCTGCTGTGTAAGTGCAGAACATTTACCACAACCATTTCTCTCATTAATGAGTTGATAAATACAAGCTAATCTGAAACACTGAGGCAGAAACACACAGTCAGGCACTTTGCATTAACTTAACTAAAGCAATTAGAAGGTGTAAAGTCACAAACCCATCTAAGATAAAAAAAGAGAAGAAAGAATTCCCACTAGGGTAGCTCCAGCTGCCTGCCTATTGACAATATTGACCATCGCTTCATCAAACACAAGTAGTTGTTTGTAAATGATTGCGTGCATGTTTTGTTGCGTGCAACAAAACTGTCTCTCTAGTAATTATACTGTAAGCACAAGTGTCGTGCATCTTACTCCGACAGCCTGTATTTGCCTCAGAGCTGTCTATGCATCTTTGTTTTTACGTCACTTCAAATGTCTTAAAGGATGCTACTTATGACAAAAAGAAAAAAAAAAATCACTGCAGATTTTGTGAGTGAGTCTGCATACGAGGGAATGACAGGAAGAGATACTTAAAGGGACTTTTGTTTGCTAGCTTTTACTTTAGGCTTTAGGAAAAACAAAGAACAGTCATCTGCAACATACTGAATTTCCAGGGAGAACTAAATGTGACAAAACATCAGTGTTGTGTTGACAATGGCACTTCTTTAACTGTGTTCTATATTTTGTCAGAGGAGATTTATTGTTTTAATTAATAGCTTTATGTATTTATTTATGTATTTTTGCTTCTACAGTTGTGCAAATTCAAATGAAATAAACTAGTTTTTCTATTAATTTGATAATAAATAATGTTTTCAAAGACTAAAATCAATAATAACACCTTACAAAATTAGCCTTTAATCATGCTCTGACCAGCCAAAACATTAAAACCACTTGCAGGCACTAACAAAGTGACACTGCTCACTGTAGCAGTTGCATGTATATTACTTTCATGCTTCCTACCTCCCAAAACATTATTTGCAGATCAGTCACATCTGGTAATAACACTCCCCTTCAGCAGCCTTCCCAGGACATCAATGGGCTGTGGAAGGAAAGTCTCAATGGACATCAATCCCCTGGATCTTTTTAAATATATTTTAAAGTTGTACTTTAGGTCCCATTGAGCATGTCAGGATGTACATCCTCATAGTGTAATGGCTAAAGGGGAAAAGTTACACTGTAGAATAAATATTTATCTCTGTACAAACTGTACCTTCTACAGTACATAAAGCACATTACCTCCTTTTAAGATGAGGAGTACTGATGGACAGAGTGTTACAACCTCACCTGGCCAGGACTGGTAGTCCTCCGCCAGCTCTCCTCAGATTCTCCACACCTGGTCCTGGTCTGCTCATCTGCATCTAGTCTAATCAGTCACACCTGTCCCCCAGTCCATATAATCCCTAATTCTGCCCTCAGTCCTCGTCGGACCTTAAACCTACGTTCTTCATGGACTCACCCCTTCTCCGTTCCTGGTTCCTCTCCCTCCAACCGTCTCCTTCTGTTCTGTCCGAGTAAGACCTATACCTTGTGTTCAGTCTTGATAATAAAGAGTCATTAACCTGCCTATGTCTACGTGGAGTCCCGACATAACAGGGAGTGGTGCATCTGATGAAAAGAAACTGCCAGGTGACTCTGAAGGTTAGCCAGTGGTGCCATTAACCAGGGAATCAGTGTGTAACCTCCATCTGCTAAAAAAACTAATTAGCATGATAAATAAAAATGAGTAAATTATTATTAAATAAAACATGGCTCTGTGAGTCACAGGTGACTTATTAAGTGATATTTCTTGCAGTTGATGGTGAGAGTACTTCAATCAGGGTTTGAATTATGAGGGAGCTAAGGGGAGCACGGCTCCCCTGAAAGGCACAGGAGCTCCCCTAAAGACATTCAACCGATACTTTGATGGGAAGCCCTAAAAATAGTTCACTTTCATTTTGCATTTAATTTTTGAGAAAGGTTCCTGATGTGTATTGAAAAGGACAGCATTAATTTGCAGCTTTGTGTTTTATTTATTTATTTAATTAAAATAATTAAATCCTCCAAATGTGATCTGTTCTGTTTCCTTCAGCACCATGGACAGCAGCGTTGTTTGTTTGTCTCGTGCTGTGAGTGTCCATACAAAAACACTTTATATGCTTTCTTTTGTGGTTGTTAAAAGAACTTTCTATTCCTGTTTCTGATTAAACAAGCTGCACACAGTAGCAGCAGCGGGTTTGTTTGTAGTAACCATATTTTTGACATTACGTGCACTAATGTGTATGTGTGAGTACATGATGTGCAAAATCCCAGTGCACGCCTGACAAAGGCTCCTCCAGAAACTCTGGCTTTAATGCACACGCATGCAGTCTATTGCACCGATTTTGTTAGGAAGAGAATTAAATCCCCTCTTGACTGTGAATTGTTCTTAAAACAAATTAAATGTGTGAAAAATAGTTTCAATTTGCCCGAGGGAAATTATAATGTTAGTTCACAATCTGCAATATTTTCTATTTATTTTGAAATAAAATGCTTTGTAAATTACTAAAAGTTATTTTAAAAATCTGAAAAATTAACTGGACAGCAGAAAACAACAAAAACATTGACTTGGTTCAAACATGTCTGCGCTCAAATAGACTATTCCTGAGAGTTCATTCAAATTTTCACAATTGCCACAATCTTCATAAAAAGTTCACAAGTCGAACAAACGATTGGTGAATGAGGCCCAGTGAGTCTTAGTGAGTCTGACTCAAAACTCTCCAGAAACTAATCTAATGGCGTGCTCTGACTGTTCAAAGCCCTTTTTTGGGGTATGATGAGGCCTTATAGTACTCAGTATTAAGCAGGAGGTCATACTGTTTTGACTTGTTGAAGTCTATGCACATGCCATGTTGTGAATCTCTGTGAAAAGACTGTCGCCTTCTGGGTTTATCATATTTCATTATGCACGCATTAACTTCCTCTGTCCATGTCTTCAGTATCCATGTTGGCTCTGTGTTACTGAAGCCTCAGGCTGAAATGTCGCCTCGACAGCCCATCAAACTGAGTGACAAGCACTGGCCTAAGCCACAAACCCGAGGGGACAAATAAAGGACTTACAGCGTACTTTGTTGCCTCAAGGTGAAAAGTTGCATATTGTAGCTTTCAGGAATTTAGGAGTTTTCTTTTGTGATGTTGGATGTTTTTAAAATAAGAACAAATGACAAGTTTTATCAGTATGTCATGTTGTCTTACAGCAGTATCATGCAATCCAGTGTAAGGCCAAGTTTGCAGAAGTTACTGCAGGCAATGGCAAATCCAAAAAGATAAATAAATGAATAATTATGAATCATAGCTAATGAGATACTTTAATGAATTCAAATGATTAGTTTACCATTATTTGGAGTGTTCTGTGCATTCCAAGAATATGACTAAATTTACTACTGAAATATATAAGAGCCCACTTCCTGATGAATTTTGTGTCAGCACCAACACTTAGGAAGTGTTTCTCTATTAGCTTAATTTTGCGAACATTAAAAAAGAGTGAATCATGATTATAACAGTGTGTAGACATTTTATTCATTAAAGCCACTCATCACTGAGGAATAATAATGATAATAATGGCACTTTGTAATGTGTGGCTTTATCTTTTTAAGATGGAACATTTTACTGAAACTATGTGGTGTAGATCAATCTTGGTCTGCAGTTCATGGAAATGTTACTCTAATATCTTAATGTGCCATATCTGATGTGGACGGAAGTATATTTTTGTATCAGATGGCTGGTTTGCTGTAAAGTCACAGTAATACTGATATAATCTGAAGTTTAGTCATAATTACAAACCCTGCTTTAACCCTGCTTGTAATGTATTTGCCTGCTACTTAGACATTTTGAACCTGAGACGAGACCTTATTTAAGCATCATTACAGTGTTACTTGATACATACAATCAGTTGGTTGCCATGTTTTACAGTAAATTAGACATTAGTTTTTTTTTTAAACTGTAAATGTCCTCAAAAGAAGTTTATAATCTACAGAATCTCTGTTTAAGTGAAAATACATGAACTCAGTTAGAAGATTAAGTAAGTATTAACAATAATAACATCACTGGCTTGTTTTATGGTTTGTATTTGGTACAAACCCTGTTTTGATGTTGAAATCTTCTCTCAAATCTCAAAACATTTATTTTTACAATTTCCCCAAGCAGTGACACAAATGCAAAGAAGCATCTTTCTATAGCTTATTTCCTGGCAAGGACATTAAAGAGTTAACAGTAAAATTTTAACATTTGAGCAGAATGCCTTATTATTGAAGCCAGCGTGGTACAGACAGTGTAGCACAGACTGCATAAATAATCACTTTTAGTATGACAAATTAATGTGCCTGTCTAGCCATCATTAAAAAGGAACAAGGAGCATGATGTATGTAAAATCTCTGAGAACATCCTCCAGCCCCTGCCATCTTCAATTAAAGATGATAATTTTCATGTCATTTCACAACAGCATTTACCAGCGCACAGTAAGAAAACCAGCCTCCCTTCACTGAAAGTGTCTTGTGCATTGTGTGTTTGGAGCAATACTGCCTTATCAGTTCATTTAACCATAGCAAATATTCCTCTAGGGAACTTTAAGTACAATTGCAACAGCATGCCTTGTAAAACTTTTGCACCTTATATCCCTCCACTTAAGCCTTGAAAGGGCTCTTTAATTAATGGTCCTTTTGTAATCAAAGTGAAACTGGATGGACATGAAGTTTCGCCTGGCTAATAACACCCAAATCACTGTGTCTCCTGTGCAAAAAGTCAACCATGTTAATAGTGCTGGCTTTGTTTGAGGTATGTGATGTGATAGCAGCTCAGTAAAGAATTAACACGCACACAATCTCGCATGGAACAAAGAAGAATTTTTTGCATGCCAGTCACATGCAGGAATGTTTTTATCATCCTGATAATGCATTTGTGCTAATAACATGTTTTTATCTCTCTTGTTCCCTTATGGATAAACAGTGTAATTCAGAGCTGTTGCACATCAGCTTCCTATCTGCCATTAGTCAGCCATAATTGTAGCCAGCATCAAATTAGAAGGGATGTAGAAATTCTCTAATAGGGATGTGTTTTGTCTTTTTTCGAAAAGCTTAGAATACTTTCTCTACATGTGTCCCTGACTGTAAAAAATATCTGTTGCTGCTACTGTTATTTATTTTGATTATTTTTATAAAAATGAATAAATAAAAACGTTGATATTTGAATGTTTGCAGACAACAATTCTTTTAGAAACACTGAATTTTGAGCTGAATAAAACAATATTCTGGTGCAGTGACTGTATGCCCTGCTCCCTATACTTCCTTACAGTTTTCCCACAAAGTATGGTTTCTGTGTTGGTCACCATGTCCAGATCCAAATGTACAAATCTGTCCCCCTCAGGAAAAGATGCTTGAGGGAAAACTGCCTCCTGGGGATCTACACACAGTTACTATTCCAATCTGTCATGTGAGATTAAAATCTGCTGTACCTTGTTTACAGCTCTGTCAAAAATACAGCTGCTGCACCACCTCTTCTTTGAAAATATTTCCTGAAAGGGTATGAATAAGATTTGAGTTAATCAAAGCTGGCAATGTGTTGTGCTCATGTGTCTGCATGTTTGAGTAATCTGATGTCAATCCTGAGTAGCTGCAGTGAAATGAGCTTTTTACATTGTTTTTCTTTGAGCAATTTAGTGTCAATTCTTTATGCGTCTCCTTTCAGGAGAAGACGTGAACAGATGGACAGCTAAAGATGAGAAATTTTCAACATGTTTCCATCATATTGAAAAGGGCATAGTAGGTAGGAGAGGACACACGGGCTGTTGAGTCTGTTCAAAATTTTTTGACATTTTTTAAATTTATAAAAAAAGAATTATGACCTGCTTGCCATCTCAACCTTTATTAGTGTAAGCTCACATCTCCATATATGTATGGAAGCAGCTGATTTTCCCCCATTTTATATTTGGGTGTGTGTTTTCCTCTGGATGCAGTGCGTCTGCCTCTGCCAGCTCCCCTCAGTCATATATTGTCTTGGCTTTGAAGGCAAGCTGTCATGCATGTTTGATCACAGGCAAAACCAGACACTCAGAAGTTCTACAATCCTGGCAGATGAGAGCCGTGCATTTTCTAAAGCACTGTGTTGCATCTCTGCCTTATAAAAATGTTGATCCTATGCCACTTCTTCACTTGCATGAAATATTTGTTCATGACCAATAACACTTTCAGAAATAGGCAGAGAATAGAAGGGCTCCACCTCAACATCTGTTCCCTTCGTCTGAGCGTTCCCTGGAGATCTGAAAGACTAGATCTCTTTCTGCTCCCCTCCTTTCACCCATCCTCTCCACTATTTACTTTAAGGGCAGGTTGTCCTGGTAACAAGTGTGGAAAAAAAAAATCAATGACAGACGCAAACACTTCACTACCAATCACTAACTGAACCCCTAAATGTATGTCTTAATTCTGGCTCAACCTGTGCCAAAGCATATCATGTTATCATGGAGGCTGCTGCACAGCAACATCCAGTCAATTAACTATTCTGACTGAAATAAAGTTTATGTAACCCGGAAATCAGCAGCCTATTTCTACAGTCATGTTTCGTTTCGCAGAGCTTTCTGCTCGCACAAGCTGATGCCATGTCAAGAAACTTTTTAAACAAAAAGTGAAAGATAAAATCAATTCAGGAAACTCTGTAAAAGCTGTGTGCAGATGTAGATTAACTTGATCAATTAAGATTTTCTTATCCTGGTTGCAGTCCACTACTTTCACAGATTGTTGTCTGTTATAAACTCTTATATCTAATGATAATTTCTGCTTGAGAATTCCTTACCCTGCAGCAAAACACAAAATGTAAGCTGTGAGACTTCAACTCTTTTAGTTATTCATTCTCCAAACGACTTGGTAAATTTTTGGATCGCTGTTTTCTTTCTTTCTTTCTCCAACAACTTTCTGCAACACCTCCTAGGGGATTCCCAGCAGGGCCCATGCAAACTGAGAGATATAACACCTCCAGCTTGTTATGGTTGGCCTCAAGACCTTTGCTCAGCTGCCCATACCCAGGAAACCTTGAAAGGGTGGTGCACAAGAGGCATCCTTATCAGTTGCCTTAAACACCTTAACTGGTTGCCCTCAGTGCAGAGGAGTGGATATACCTTTCTGGATCCCAGGAGAAAATGCACCTAACCCACAGTCATTCTCACAGTCTCTGATAAGCATTCTAGTGGCATCACTTTGACTCACAATCTGCTCAAGTTCGTAGGCTTCTTCTAACCCCTCAAAAGTGAATCTTCTTTTTTTTCCTTTTTTTGCAAAAAGCCAAAAGTCATGACCTCCTAAAACTGCTACCACAAAGCCTAATTGATCCTCATCACAATTTCTTTTTCCTGTGAGACCTAGGAGTGCTTAGCCCTTTACGTCAAATTCATCAGCATCACGAGATGATATGAGTCTTCCTGGCACATCTGTGCTCCAGTCAATAAAAAAGGGGCAACAAGATTTTTAAATATGTAATTTGGATAATTGGACATGTCTTGGTCTGACTGAACTTAGCAGACATACTGTTGATGGACAGGTGGGAACTTGCACATAATGTAACACCCTTTTAAAATAATGTATTAGCAACAAATGTCCTTGAATACAAAGCTACGGTGTACCCTCTGTTTTGAAACATTTTAAAGTCACACAGACAGGAGTCAACACAGCAGCCTAATCCAGAGAGCATTCTAAATAAGATTTCGAGACTTTCAGCTCATGTCTTATTGACTGTCTGATTTCTCTGATGTGAGCCTGTAAAAATACAATATCAGACTCTCGGTAGACACAATCAGTCTATTTAATGCTGAAAGATAACCCGAGGATCGGTGGAAGAGGACGTGCTCTGTGAAGGTCTATTTTCATTTGCCGCATTGTAAGTTCGGAATTGGCAAGGTACATTTCTGAAATATTAAGTGTAATAAGTTTGGCTTACAAGCTGACAAAACCATTCAGTGTCAAAATGGATATTAAAGGTGATGTTCAAACAAATATGCAGTTCTTTCTGAGTGGTTTCAGATTAAAAAGTGATACAATTAATATAATTTAAGGTAGTAAAATTAAATGTAGGTATTTTCATTTAAATGGAATAATATTTAGCCCCAAACTTTTAGAGAATATCTTTGAAGCTCTTCAACATACAAGGAAGTAATTGCTGAATACATGTGAAATGACGAAGCTAAGTCAAAATGAATTGTGCAATACTTACTATTTGCTGATTACAGATTTTTCTACCGAAGGAATCTTAATTGAAAATCAGAAATCAAAGCAAGGCTCAGTTTTGTTCCAGAGAGTTGTGAGATGAAGAAAAAATATTTGTTTGCTGTTTGTTTGTCTTGTTTTTTCCTTCAGTAGTTGTTAATGCAGAGCTGTGTCAGGCGAGGAGGGGAATGTGATAATTAAGTGCAGTTTAAAAGCACAAATGGACTGGCTGAATCTTGCAACTACCAATTGAACTAAGTCCTTAATAGTACTGGGTATGGTGTATAATTAGCTGTGAAGACAACCTTACAAAAACAAAACAAAAAAAAAAAAAAAAACATGGGTATATTTTAAACACAAAACAAAGTAATTCTGTTCCTGAAGTGAATCAATCTCCAACTGAAAATGACATTTTTTTTCTTTTTACACAAAAATAAACTAAATAAAAAAAAAAAAAAAGAAAAGATTCACCTCAGTCCCATTAAAGTTCTGTTATGTCATCTTCCAAGTCCTCTTATTCCTCTCTGGGAATTTTGTTCCTTGAATCAACTCTTGTGATTTCTTCATGTCTTGGAATTTAGCTTGCTGACAGCATTTTTGGAATTATTGGAATTAACAAAACATTTGGACACTAAAAACAGAATTCAGAAGAACAAAATGAGAAACTTCTGTGGATATTTTCATTTTGTGTGTTGTTAGATCCTGTCATAGCTGTTAGCTAATTTAAACCGTTATTATGCACAAAGGCCAAAAAAAAAAAAAAAAAAAACTTTCACCATCAAGTCCTTTTTGTTTTTTTTTTTTGTTTTTTTTTTTAGTATTTACTGTATTTTGCACTTAATTTTCTATCTGCACTGAGAGTCAGTGCAGTACAGCATCTCTTGTTCATGCTAATGTTGCCCAGAGGCAAGCAGGCAGAAGATAAAACACAGTTATTGGTTTGCACTGAACAGTGAACTCAAACAATTCAAACATAAGGCTGTTTTGATGCCAAGGATTATGAAAAGGCCAGTAACTAGACAATTCCATGCTTACAAAGACTTTGTTTTCCAATATGTGGTCATCCCAGCCTGGCAGAGGGTATACTGGTGTGTATAGTGATATACATCGAGAGGGCAGTAACATCACCTGAGTGTACTGTGTGTATAGGGTTTTCCAGAAGAAATGACAAATAAAATACACTGTAAATAAAATTATTTATAAAATTAAATAAGCGCTTAAGTAATTTTGACTGGAAGTATTTTTTAGTTTTTATTTCTAGGTATGTTCTTATGCTTTGTTAAATCTTTACTGCTTTCTTCGTATTCATTTATATTTCTACATTTTTTGTGTAACTGCTGTTGTGTGGTTATGTTTAATGACGTTTTATCTTTTGTAAAGAACTTTGGTCACCTGAGGGTTGTTGAAAAGGGCTGTAAAAATAAAGTATTATTATTCTTTCTTTTTGTCTTTATTGATTTATTGTGCTTATATTTTTATATCTTCTATTTTATGTTAATTTGTTGATACAATGCTATCTTTAAATTTAATTGGATGTAAAGACATGTGGACATTCACCTAGTGGACACTGAAAATTCATAAAGAATTATGATATCACAGATGCTTCTTTCATTTTGTCATCAATTACTGCAGTAGCTCATAAGAAGCAGGCTGACAAAAGAATATGAATAACAGACTAGCATTTTCTTTTCTGGGCAAAACAATAAATAAATAAATAAATAAAACCCTAAAATAAAATAAGCATACCCTATGTCAGTGTGGATTAACCTTACTTAAATGTTGCATAATTACTAATAAATCTCTTCTTGTAAGAACAATACTTATAGTCTATAAATAAATCAATGCACAAATACTCTGTTCTCTTTTCACTATCCTGTAATTACACAGTACCTTAAGTAGTGTTTGCTTAATTACAGGAACCAAAGAATCCCCTTCTTTTCCTGTAATTTCAAATGGACAGTCTTGGAGTGTTTTTGCTCCAACTATTCTGTTTTAACTCTGCAATTACTTAGTAACCAAATATGCTGTTCTTCATATCTCACTTTATAATTACACAGTAAAAACAAATCATTTCATGTAAACTTTATCAAAATTTAAAGAAAATGGTTCTCGAAACATACTCAAGAGCAGGTGTTTTTGCATTTATTCACCTTTGGTACATAAAGTAAGAATGCCCTAGGATAGGGCAGTTTAAAGTCTGTCCCTGAGGGCCGCTGTCCTGCAGGTTTTCAGTGTATCTCTGCTCCAACACACCTGACTCAAGTTAAATTTATCCAACAGCCTAAAATGTCTGCACAATGACTCATAAATTTCAGTCAGGTGTGTTGGAGCAGAGACACAAAACCTGCAGAACTGTGGCCCCCGAGGACTGGAGTTGGACACAACTGCTTTAGAAACTAATTATAAAGATTTAAAGAAAAAAAAAAAGAAAAAAAAAAACCCTTTTCCATCTTTATAATTGCAAGCAACAGGAGTTGAGTGTACTTCTGAGCCTCTTGTTGGCATTTGGGGTGATAGTTTTCAGTGGAGCTTTAGCTGCAGATTAGCACCAAGACTAATTAATTAAACATGGAGTAGCTTTGTGATAGCATGATTAGCTTAGTCAGTGAACTCTAAAAAATCATTGCATTTGAAATAGCAAGACTGCATCTAACTCTCATACAACTTCAGCTACAGCACAGCTAACAACGTGCCTTGTGCTCTGACACACTTCCTGTTGTTGCTCCAATGCCCTCCACCAATTAGAAGGAACTTGACTTTCCCAATAACTTACTAGTAAGACTGCAGAATGCATAAAACAGTCAAAAGATGCTGGGCTGCAATTTAATACATCAACACAAATGTACATTTCAAACTAACTTGTTATGCTCCATTACTGTTAAAGTACATTATACTAGTAAAATTATGACTAGTTACAGATGTAATACCAGGTCACATGCAGAATCATTTTAAAGTTTTTAGTCACATTTCCCTCAATAAATTTAGTCAAATATCCCTACATGTAGGGCTGCATGGTGGTGTGGTGCTTAGCAATTTTATGGCTGTTCCAATTTTAACAAAAATAAAATCAATATGTGACAATAAGTCACAATGACATGGCTACATTAACACATTTTATGTGATGAGTTCAGTTTTTTGCATTAACAGTGGCATTTTTTAATAATGTAGCTTGTAATATTTGGCTTCTGCTGCTCCTCTGTGGTTATGCTCGCATACCAAGCAGAGGCGGTTTAACAGTGCATCGCTGCGTGTTTACATGCAACAAAGCGGCAATGTGGAATCAGCTGAGAAAAGTTACAGCAATGAGCATCAATAACATTAGCAATACAAGGTTTTTACTTAAAAAAATCTGAATAAAAATGTGAGAGCAGCATCAGATTTCAGTCATTCGCTGCTCAAAAGCTGTTTATAACAAACAAAAACAACACAGATACTTAGTTTATGTGTTTTGCCTCTTTGCAGTTACACGATTTTTATTAATTAATTAATTTATTTCTTTGGTAGGAGATGCTTGTGGTGCAGATTTTTATTACATTCTTCTAGTTTCTATATACCAATGGCCACTACTTACTGGTGCTCATTGCTTCTTCTTTTTCGTCTTTGTCCTCTGCTGCTGCTGCTAGTGGTACAAAGTGGTATTACAATAAAATATCAAATATATAGCTTCTTTTTCAGGTCTGTTTATATCTGTAGTTAGTTTTAAAGTCCCTTTAAAAGTTAAGAAAAAACCCAGGACATTAATGTTTAAGATGTCATCAGCCAATCATCTGTTTACAGATGCTGTACCTATGAGGTAACCAGTATTTCCAAAATACTTGCAGTAACATTTATGTTCCTTTTCCTACTATATAAAAATAAAAAAAATAAAAAAATCTTTTCAGTGCTCAGGACTGACCCAATACTAATTCTTTTAACTTCTTCTTACTGTCTTGCTCTTCTTTACCTATACTGAAGGAGCAAAAGACAATCTGAAGTTTTAATCATTGTAGACAAATTACACCATAATATCAGAGGAATAGTAATGTTCAGGAAACTGTATAGCAAATTGCAGACTGTATTATGTGTTACTGGAGATTATTCAGCAGCCCTAAGAAGAGATGAGACTTACAGGAAGAAGAAACAAACATCTTGGATGTTTTGCATGTGTTAAACAAGATTTACCAGAATAGTTCCTTTGGGTGGTGCATTGGTGCTTGGCAAACTGAGATGAACAGCGGGGTGTAATGTAATGTTGCCTGACGGACAGCAGTAATGGATAATAAATCCCAGATTCAGGTGCTATTTGATCATAAATCACACTCAGACTGTTTGCCAAAGTCAAATCCATCAGACTGCAGTGCAACAGGGAGCACCGGGCTGGAGTGTGAATAAATCCCATTTTACATAATGGTTATTCTCTCAAACTGTCTCAGAATACAAGAGAATGTGAAACACTTTGTTTTTATGAAGAAAAATATCACAGGTAGCGAGTATTGAAACAGGTCAAAATTTCTGCCAGTAGACACTGTATGTGCTGGATATTAAATCTTTTAACGGAAAAGCAACATGAAAATAAAACTCTCAGCTATAATTTCAATCTTTTTGATATATTTTTCATATTTTTCCAGATTCATAAGCCTGGGGAGTCCAGTGAATCTGAATGTATCATCTACTCTGTGGCAGAAATGCAAGCAGAGGGAAGAAGTTGAAAGGTTCGCTAATATGATGTTTTGCTGCTTGTTTCTTTTACTGCAAGGTCATCACAAAGATAAAAATAATCCCCCATGACAAATTTGTTTTCAAAAGGTTTCTCTCTCCTTCTCTATCATCACAGTGAAATACTGCCCGATAGTGCTGACGCCAACCAAATTCTTTGATCGAGGCCTGATGTATTACCCTGGCTTTCCTGTAATTCAAATGAACCCACCACTCCTTTTAGGGAAGAACATAAGAGTGTGAAATGCCCCTTTGGGAATTTTACTAAGGGGCGTCATTATCCCCAGACACATGTTGAGGCAAGTCGGATTTATAATCTGATGAGAACTCATGTACCAAAACTTGAATTATGAATGCAAATGCACAGTGACTGTTGGGAGGGAGCATTTATCAGTGCAACTTGATATTACAGAGCATATTTGTTTGCTTTAGCTCAAGTTCAAAATTACATGAAAATTCCGAAACATTGCTTATAATTTTGTCCAAACAAAGCATGCAGCAAACATGTGAGATTACTACCTCCAGAGGTGTAATGACTTGTTGAACTGTGGACTTTGTGTACAGAATCTAATGGAGCGCCTGATCAGTGTCTTAATTTTTTTTCTTTTTTATTCTCTCAGTTTGCATGAATTTGAACGATCCAAATGGCAGAGTATAATGTAGTTGGTCATCGTTAATGACATACAACATGCTCTCTGGCAATTTGCTTCAAAGATAAGCTGGTTGATTTATACAAGAGCCAGTTACAGAATGGCCAATTATCTGGTGTGCCTGAAGGAAACAGTGCCATATGTAATGAGAAGAAGTTCAGATAGTAGTATTATGTAAGCACTAACAAGCTGTCAGTATAACATAACATGGACTTTACATTTAATACACTGAGCTGAGAAATATGTCTAAATGTGTGCTCTGCCTCTTTGTGTTATTTAACTTATTCTGATTGAAATCGTGTGTTTTTTTTTTTTTTTTTTTTAGATGGTATGAATAATTCTTTCACTGTGCTAATGTGGATCAAAACAAAACAGCTGCAGTGAAAGCTTATTAAAGTAGACCGAAGATCCGGTCTGTGTCTTGATTTTTTTTTTGAGCTATTAGCAAAATTGCATCATTGATGAAACCTAATGGCCACACTGGCTTGACCACTCTTATGTTGTGTGTTACTCTTTAAAATAAAAAAGGCTTCTTTTATATACTTCTTAATGAAAAGGAAGAGAGATCTTAAAAGTGTCTTTGATGAAGAGTCGGGGACACAAGCCTCTGCCATCTGTTGATCAATACATTGTTGGAGCCACTTCCTCTTTAAAGGCCAGTTGATCAAGGTCAACAAAGCATAAAGATTTGCTTTGCACTTTCATTCGGGACAAGATTTTTAAATACTGCAAGCAGATTTTTCAGTGCTCCTTGAATTTAAAAGGGTATATCATACACCCGTCATTGCAATAATGTGGTCCAAATTAATAATTTAAAGTATGAAAAAAAGTTTTCTTACATAAACTGCAATTTTTATAATAAGTAGATCAACATACTATAGGGATTGCATATTTCCATTTCTCTTTTTGTTAACATGGTTGGCTCAGTATGTTTGTATTGCACAAGTTTCACAACTATGACTGTCTCATGTTAAATGTTTATGTTGGTTCACAGTGCAAAAACTGGTCAGTTCACAATTAAATAATAAAAAACAATAATATAGTTGTAAGAAGGGACCTGGTGGTTAGAGAGGTGGACTTGTGCCAGGAGAACCTGAATTCAAAGACTTGGATTGGCAACAGAGATGAGCCACTGTAGACCTCGGTGCAAAGCCCTCAACCCCTTTATGCCTTAATTTACAATTTTTAAGAAAAAATAAGTTCAGGGAAAAAAATCTGGGAAAAAAGAAAAAGAAAAAGACTGAAACAAAATAAAGAACAATTTAATATTAAATGAATTAATAACAATAAATAAAGATTAATGATAAATAACAAATACATAAATAAGAGTGAATAAAAAAAATAGATAAAACAGAATGAGTAGATATAAAGAAATAAAATAATTAAAGGCCTGAAGTAATCTGATGCAAATTTGTTAGACCAGGTGGTAAGTAGTTAACCCCTGATCTGCTGCCCTGGTGCAGAAATATGTCAGCCCACTGCTCTCTACTAAATCCAGAGATAGGTTAAATACATACATATTATTAGAATATATATTATTATTTTTTTATTCTTATTGACATGATTGCATTTTGCTTTATGTAAAACTATCAAACCAAATCACCACTACTGTTTTATGACATTCATGTTAGGAAAGACTTGCAACATGTTCAGGATTCAGCATAAAAAATCCCATTTTTATGTTTAGATTTTAATTGAAAATATATAGTTGTCTCTCTGTGTTGACACTGCAAACACAAAGAAATGCCACAACTTGATGAAAGTCATATAGAAAATTTATCCTTCTGATGAATTTTATGAGTTTTGGAGCAAATAGTATGATAATACACTGTGGACTGATTTCCACATTCTTTTTTAAATAGTCTCTTTTTCTATTTTTATAAGTCATATAATATACATCCTGCAGGGCTACACTTGTTTTTTTTTTTTTTTCTGAAAACATGACTGACTCAGACATCATCTTCCCTGCCCTTGGAGAAACCTTTGCCATTACAAACTTTCAAACACTTAAAAGCCCCTGTGTTTTTTTTGAGTTTTTAACAATGTACATTGCAATAAAAGAAGATTTTTTATGTGAGATGACCACCTGTATTTGTAAGGTACCACTGGATAATTGTTATGTTTTATTATCTGTTTTTCCTCACATTAATGAGCAGAGAGGTAAAATTCTTACAGGTTCAGTCACCATCAATTAAAAATAAAGAACAATATGTGGTTGCATGCATTTCTGTTGTCAGTTGCCTGGCAACAGTGAAATCTTGGGGAGGGGGTGGGGTGACTCTTCAGAACTCAACATAATATGTGCCCGACCTCTCATGCTGAAACACACTGCCTACTCCCTCAGTAATGTAACTTGATGAAAGGAAAATGTTGAAAAAGCAGCTAAGTTTTCATTCCCTGTTTCACTGCAGGGTTCCAGGGCACATTGCACTGCAAATTGTGGGCTCCAAGTTTCTTTTTTATGTTCTCCTTCCAGACACAGATGAAAAACACCACATAAGAACAGTACAAAACAAAGTGCAAGAACTCTGAGAGAACATTGTTACATGTGTCATAGAAATTTCTGTGTAGAACAGCTAAAACCATAATCTGTATTGAATTTTGCTTCGGTAAACGTCACTCCACTCTAGAAAACAAGCAACAGTAACAAGAAAGCAACACGTCTGACAGAGACGCTAATGTCTTCTAGACAAATGGCAGTTGGCTATATAGACAAATAGCAAAGACAAGCCTTCAGAGCAGGTCACTGCATGCAAGTAAATGATTTTCAGTCTCTCTAGACTTCAGACAAAACAACTCTTCGAGATGTGCAACACAGCAGGAAATGAAACACTGTGGCTCTTAGGCTGTGAAAGATTACATTTACCTTCAAATAATTTGACGTTGTACTACATATTTCCGACCCTGAATGCAGAAGTCTCACTGGTCTTTTCCAGGATTCTTTTTCTGGTGCTGCTGTTTTGCTGCAAGTTATAATGTACATCACCACGCAGAAACACAAGGCCGCAGCAAAAAGGTGAAAAAAAAGGTGCAAAACCACATAAAATAGCTGTATATGTGTAGCGTTATCTAATTTTCACCAATGATCTTTGGAAATTGCATGTCAATTTATAATCTAATTAGAAAACAATCATTATTATTTACATTATAAACATTGTAAATATAGTCTGAGATGCTCCAAGTTGGCTTTCAGGCACATGCAGCACACACAGCTACTGATGGGTGTATAATGGTGCGAGCAAGGACTGACTGTACCAGATGACCTTTGAGTTTCAAGACCCAAGTCTCTAACCACAAGGACTCTCTACCATTACAGCATCCATAAACCTTGGTTGAGGAATTTCTAGCTCAATGAACAAGCAACAAAAAGTGCTCAGGATCAAAAGGTTAGCCAGGGAGGGGCACCACAAGAACTCCCCAGAACTTTTGGTGCTGTCAGTAATGTGTTTCATGGGGCCTGACAACATACTTACACAGCATTTATCACAGAAAACATCCCAACAAAAAAGATAAGGGACCAGAGTTCTGTCCTCATTTTCCAGTTCATTTTTCATTTCCCCCTGCCGTACTCACTTCCTTCTTCGCTTCCCTTTTCGCCAGTGCTGAGGTGAATTGTTGAATTTCCCCTCCTGTAGCTATCATCCTCTATGAGTTGGCAGAATTTTTCACACAGCTTTTCGTTTGAGATCAGTGAAGCACCTTAGGCAGAGAACAAAATATAGAACCGAGCTACACACTAACCTCCTGCAGCAATTCCCTCCCAAACAATTTTGATAGCAAGGCTAGCAGTGTGGGTTATTCCCTCTGTAATACACTATGAGGCCAAAAGCTTGTTCGCTGCACAGTAGAGAGCACTTGCTTCCCTCTGCATGACTCTCTCTTGACAGTCAGACAAGCAGGCATCCAATCTCCACTTTGGATGATTACGCTGCCATTGACCATGACCTCATCACTCATGTGTAGTTTGAGTGAAATATTTCAAACACTGCTGTATGGTGGGAAATTTGGGCAGACTTTCCATTTAAGTCAACAAGAAATGGGCAAGAAAATTTCTGATGCTGGTGGTGATTATTTTAGCATACAGGGGCTTTAAAAGGAAGCAAATGAAAGTAAACCTGTGGCTGCACTGTTATCTCTGTAAACTAGGCCAGCTTTGATTTAACTAACATCTGAGCATTTTTTTTTAATTGATCAAACTCAACAGTGGCTTGAATTTCAATGAAATGAAAAAAAAAAAGAACTTAGTTATTAATAACTTTCAGTATTTATTCTCTGTTGTTTAGGTAATGATTGATGCTTTTTGTACTTTAATCATGTTCATGGGGTTCAAACAAATCTAGGTGATATTTTATTTAAGCTCTATCAGCTTCCGTAAAATATTCACAACAAAGAAAATCCCCTCTGTGATGCTCTGTAGATGTAATGAATCCTTAAACAAGACAGGTTTTAATTTACAGTAGGCACACCTTCCTTTGTTAAAGGATGCAGTTACCAATAACCTCTGATAATTTTACAAACAAAATAGTGTTCCTCTGTAGCTGGCTCAGACTTTAGGAGAGAATGAGTTACACGGTGGAATGTTAATATTTCAAAAAGTGGCTTTAAATGTGCAGCTGAATGCAAATGAATGCCTTTGAAGTACAGCGATCTTAGGAAATTTGGAATCTCAATTCTTTTTTCCATGAATAACACCCCAAGCAGCAGAAGTTGGCACAAAGAGTAACGACATGAAATGAATTAGAAAGCTGTTTTGATAACGGTCAAAGACAACAACAACCATCTAATCGTGTGAACTGTTTAAGTAAAAGCTAAAAAGGAAAAGTGGCTAAGTGGCGTCAGTTCTTCCTGTATTTAGTACCATATTTTTGTTATTGAAGAGGAACCTCTATCAGGGATGTGCAGGCAATTACACCAAACGCTCCCATGCATGAAATCCCAGCTGGTTGTTATTGATAAATTTCCAAACACCTCCAAAGACTTTTCAAATTACCTCTCTCTCTTATTAAAACTTTACTCATGCATTTCATTTTTTCTCACCTCCCCCACTACCCCTCCACCCATGTTTTTTTTTTTCTTTTTTCAAAGAGTATGCGAAAGTGTGTTTGATAGTGCAGAAGGAAGTGGGAAATATTCTCAATAAATAGAGAAAAGGCGAGCAGGGGGGCAAAGGAGGGGAGATTAAGGAAAAGAGAGAAAAGACAGACTGTAAATATGATTGAAAGAGTGCTGGACATAAGAACACAGCATCCACTTATCTCCTGCTGAAATACTGATGGACAGAGCTTTATTAGAAGAAGAGCAGCCACAAGCCAAATATATATTGAGTCTCGTCTGTATTCAAGCTGCATAGCTCTGCATTAACACAAGTCATTTCTCTTTACATGCCTGAATGAGATTCCCTTGAAAACCATCTTAAGGTCAAATAACAGCTATACTGAAAGCCAAAAGTCCCCCTTCCCTAAATATTGATACTCTTAATCTGCCTAGGATAGATCTACTTATTTGAAAAGATATCTTAATTGCAGAGAACGGGGGTGAACACATAGCATAAATGCTAATTGATAAGTAAGAACAACATTAAGTTATTTATTTCTCCTGAAGCTAAACATCCTTTGACACACGAGCAGTGTTGCGACCTCTCCAAACAGGAGCTGTACTTACCTCGGCATGTCTTTTGTGCTCCAAATGGATTCAAACACAATTCAATTAGCAGCTGAATGCAAAACCAACAACTCTGGCTGTAATCGTGCTGCACATTTACTATTAAAGTGGTGATGAGATGCTTTTACGGGCCCCTCCAACTCTTATTTCAATAAGCCATTCATCTTGGCTGCCATAGAACAAATTTGTCTTTCCTCTCATCAAACACTGAAAACCTCTGATTGCTTGAGATTTGTGCCTTGGTTTGTAAACAACCCACTGGCCATTTATGCTGCATTCACAGTTTGGTTTGACACCTGTCGCAGAATAGGCTACCGTGTTTGTTGTATTTGCGGTTGAACCCATCTTGGCCTCTCTGGGAGATGAGACAATTCTACCCATGAACACATTTAAATGAAAACATAGCCACATGAAAAAAAACCTTCATGAATAAAGACTTACTTCTAACTGTGACACGACTTTATTATAGTGTAATTAATCATCTCATTGGGCTAGTGATTAATAGCAAGAGAAAATTAAATGCATCTTTGCACACTGTGCAGAGATTGATTTTGTACTATAAAGCCTTGGAAAAATAATGAAAGATGCATTATGATTAAAATAAATGGCTGCGGATGTTGTTCAGCTCTCAAATATTTACAGGGCCTAAATATTTATCAGCAAAGTCTTAAGAGACACAGAATACCAGCCATCAGGGCTGCTTTAGAGAGGCGCGCATTTCACTCTGATGGATGTAGACTTTTTTTCCTGAAAGCATAATAATGGCACAGCTTTGATGTCAGAGTCCTCCAAAGATGCCTCAAAATGCTACATAAAACAACAACCCCATTTTAAACACTTCCTATATGTGTCACAAAGATGTACTGTGCTCACAAGGCCCTGCTGGTAATGAATTACGCATTCCCCTCATGTGCCTCCTTCCAGTCCTTTGAGAAGCAGACATAAACCCACAGCCATAAAGTAAATGCACAGTAAGACCTCTCACCCTCCTGTATAGGCCACTGGAGGCCAAAGCAGCTCAGACGACAGCAGGGGCAAGTGGTACTGGTACCATTCGAAGACGCAAGGAGGCAGGCTGCCACTTGTGACTGGTGTGTGGGCTGCAGAGGGGTTTATACGGCTGGATTAGTATGCACCGTCTGTTTTGAGTCATGGTGCGCCATGACAAAGCACAGGTGGGAAGAGTGAGCCTTCTCACAGAAAAAGGCAGGTTTCCTGTGATGCTGTAAGACTTAGGACTGTCACTGAAACAAGATGTCACTCTTTTTAAATTTTTTTTTTTTCATGAGTTTCTTGTTGTGGATGGTGGCAGAGTGAAGTGGTGGTGGTTGTTGAGATGTTAACAGGAGCATATGCACCTATTGTGTGCAACAGCAAACTCTAACAAAGGGAACACAATAACCTTCTTTTAAGGTTAATTTATTGGCTGAGTTCACTAAGAACATATTCTTATTCATAGTGACAATGCAGGGGATCAGTAGCCGTGAGGACTGGAGTAACACACTCAGCTGCATAGCTGGAAGCAATAATGGATTTTTCTTACTAGAGGCTAAACACCTGTGGCTCTTAATTACACAACTGGATTTTTTAAGCTTTCCCCAGTAAAGACAAGGGCCATGTTTACTGATATTATATTATTGATATTTTACTACAAAAAGCACCAACATCTAGCAGCCATACTTCAAGAACTGCTCTTGGCATTTGTCCACATCTCTCTCTTGCTGGCTGCTTTGAGATGGTGTATTTACATTAGAGAGTGGCTTTCATTCATGTTTGACCTCTCTGCTTTCGCCAGCACTTCTTCAGTGGTATAAAAATGTAGGAGTCTTCATGACAGTAAGGAAGTGAAAGTATATTCAAAAATATTCATGTAGATGTAATGTAAAAAGCATGAAGAAAGGCTGCTAAAGCATTGAGAGTTAATGCCTCCATATCAGCTGAGGTAAAAGTGAAATTGGAATACAGATTTTCTTTTTTCTTTTTTTTCCTTTCTGTGAACTCACTTCAGCTGATTTGCATGGCTTGTGGTGATTGAATCCTATTTTTACACTCAATGGTTTATGCTTGTGTTGAGGAATATTTCCAGGTTTTGCAATCCATTGATGTTCCACTGCATCAGGCATGAATCTGTCAGTGCAGAGGGGATGAAATATTGTCCTTCATTCTTCTCGAAGATCATTTTCTAGAATGTGATGGTCAACAAAATGATGTCATCAAATAAGTATAGGAAGAATATGTTTCACCTTGTCATCTTCCCCAAAATGTATGCAGATTATGGAATCTATATTAAATGCCATGACTCATGTGTGAGCACTTGTCTCTAACAAAAGCAGGCACCAGCTTGCATGTCTCATCAGTGCTGCACTCCATTTAACATGAGCTGTCAGACAGATTGTGTTTTGTTTGACACACACCCTTTATAATAATGTCCTTTCCCACCCAGAAAACATAATATCACGTAGGTACTTAATGATTTTGCTGAATGTATTTGCCTCTTGACCTTGAGACAAGGTTTTTTATGTCATGCTATTACCCCCCACCTCAAACACACATAGACAAAAATTAAATGTCTGTGTGTCCTTGTGTCACTGATTAATGTTACAGCTGTTGATGTTGTGTTGTTAATTTGCTTGAGTGAGAATAATTACATAGCACCACTTGTAATTCCAATGCCTACTAAGTTCGAAGGGCACAAGCATGAGCGTTGGATTCGGTGCAGAATGTTCTGAACTTAGCTGTACATGATTTGCTGCACTAACGGTTCTTATGATAAGGTCGCTGTAGCCCTCTGGCACCTCCCACTCCACCATCCCCTGCTGCTGTATCTTGTCATGTCAGCAGAGCTGACCCTTAGCATTGGCTGTATAGGCAAATGCTAAGAGCGCCATGACCCATGGGGGGTGCCACAAATGAAATGACAAATAAATAAATAAATAAACTTAACTAATATTTGTAAATATTGCATAAAGGAAGAAATACAGAACTACAGTGACGTCAATGTGCTGAAAACAATGAGATAAATAGTTTCTGGATCTGTTACTGTTGTTGGAGCAGCGCTAACTTGCTGGCTTACTTTAGACTAGTAGTGTTGTTTATAATCAGATAGATAGATAGATAGATAGATAGATAGATAGATAGATAGATAGATAGATAGATAGATAGATAGATAGATAGATAGATAGATAGATAGATAGATAGATAGATAGATAGATATAGATAGAGTTTATATTAGTCTTGTATATAACACGTACCAAGAATTTTTTTCTCCCTCTTTATTAAAATGTAGTCACTTCCACTCTTCAGATGCACTTTAGACATATTTACACAGCATCAGGACTAAAGGTTCCATCAATAGACACTAAAAAGCCTATCTAAACTGCAGCTTATTTAAACCTACCAGAAATGTGTGATGGAACAAGAATGTCTCAGTGGGCTTTCCATCACAAGCCGCAACCATATTGTCACAAAACAGCTGTTAGATGATGACATTGAATACGACTTTGCATCAAGAAAATCTAAAGAAGTAAGACTGTAAAGGGAATTACATGAGGTGTTGTTGAGGCCTTTATTGCAATTAACATGTAAACAGCTTCTGCTTTTGGAATGACAGTAAATAGCTGTAAATCAAGAGTTCTCTGATATCTCTTTGTAATACTCTGTAGAATAGTTAGTGCATCTTGTACTGTACGCCCGTTCAGTTTAGATTATCTCACTTGTTTTTATGTTTAGTATTTTTATTTTGCATGTAACAAAATATTCTTCTATGCAACGCCTTATTTAAATTATATTTTATGTTGTGTCACTTGTTTTATTTCATGTGTTATTTTCTACTTGAAAAAAGGAAATCTTGAATACATACAGGCAGCTTCTGTGTAAAAGTATGAAGATTGATTCCCAAATTGACTGCAATACAAGGGGAAGCCAGCTAAAATCTTGCCTAGGGCATCAAATTGGTCATGGCCAGCACTGCACATGAGAAGGTTACAACTCAAGGCATATACCTGCTGGGCACTGAGCTCCTCATCTAATTTTTTTCCCATCTATATATGCACAAACTATGTTGTCAAGTTGCATCAAGCTGGATGCTTTCAGACTCATTTGTCAGCTGAGCACAAACTCTGGTGAACAACTTATCTTTATCCCCAGTGCAAAAACACTGTGTTGTATTGTCAGATCACATTATGGTGGGCATAGGCAGTCATACATTAGTTACATAGAGCATAAAGAATCTTTGATTCCAGCAGCCACTCTCATCTCTCAAGACGCCCCTCCTTCTGTATAAGTCGCTGGTAAACCTCATGTGCATCCATGAATAGGTAGGTTTTTGTTTTCTCTTCTATCTGATTACAGAATCCACTGGAATCCAACAAAAAGACTTCACAGGGAAAAAAATGCCAAAAGCTTTAATTGTTGTATTTATATTAAGCTTTTGGACATTCTTTCTATTTAGGGTGTATGTTGTGATCTTTTGTAATATTTAAAGCTCCACTGATATTTTGTTTATTTGAAATATATCTGAAGCCACATTTTTCTGTAGCCACACCACAGATTTTTTTCTTTTTTTGCAGTTTTCTGGTAAACTTTCTTTTGCATTGCAACATACAGTCTGGTGAGAAATTAATTGAGAACTTAGTCATCTAATAATGTTATGGACCATCATGTGCAGACCAGCACAGCTTCTAGAGTGGCTTGTTTACTACTGGGGGATGCGAAGATCATTTTTTCAAACTTCTTTCTTTATTTGGTGTTATGATGGGATGATGAGATCAGGTGACTGGGAGGATTTAGCATTTTATTAATGTCAAATTTTATACTCGTGAAACCATTCAGTGAACCTTCGTACACTATACACTGAACCGTTGTCACATTATAAGTCCACTCTCATCAAGATAAGAATGTTTCATTGTCAGCCAAAGGAAGCCCCTCAAAACAGCTTTGCATTGATTTGATCTGACTCTTCACTCTAAGGGGACATGTGAATCCAAACCATGCCAGAAAATGTCCCAGACAGCATAAAAGAACAATCAAAGCCACTGACTGCAGGGGTCATGGGTTCAAGCAGAAAGCATATGTCACATTAATGACCGTTCCTGTTGAAATGCTCTCCAGCTCCGACATTTCATTGAAGGAAGTTCCTGCATTCATGTCCTAACAATGAACTCTACTTGAGTGTCACTCAAATCTTTTCCTCCTTCCATCATGTTATAAATTTAAATTAATTAAGTTACCTGTCAGTTTTAAATGACTGGATACTAATGGTTTAATTGTACACTATAGTATGTATAGTCTCTGAGACAACGTTGTTGTCATACTTGTGTATGTATGCAAAGAGACCTCTTGAACCACATAGTCGTCAACGACAATTGACTCAGACAGAACCCCAGATACCCTTGAATGCTGAGGAAAGACATGTTATGACTGCAAATACTAGACTTTTCACTTTGATTGCAGATTAAGTAACACCCCTGGGTCACAAGGTTCCTCTGAATCTGCTTCCAACTTAAACATCCTAATGAAAGTCTTACAGGGTGATAAAAGAAAAGCTTCCCTGAAGTGGGCAGATGTCCCAAGCACTTTAGCTCTGGGAACAGTTACTTAGCTAATTATGCAAAACAACAACAACAAAAGCATACATATTAATCAAAGTATCACAGAATAGATAAAGCCTGCTTCTTTTCCCATTAATTTTCTCTCTTAAAGCTTAATTTATGGGGGAAAATGAAAGTTTAGCTCCAATGTGTCAAACAGTATTCTTCACATGTTGCTGATTTCACCACATATCGGAAGCCAGGTTTCTAAATGGAACCCTTGCTCCACTCATAGTTTGTGAAAAGTAAAAAATCTCATCATTTACCTTGAGTGATGCCTTGACTGCGGGCAGACGGAAATCACTCACTTTTAGCTCTGCTCTGGCCTTCTTGAGATAAAGACTCCAAAGTCAACCTGCCCTCTACTGATCACTGATTCTAAGCCACTTTTATCCTCACTCAAGTGACCAGGAATCTAAACCAGAGGTCCATTCTTTCAACCCCACAAAAGACAGCTGAAAGCTTAACCTTCAGCTTGAGTGCTATATTGAGCTTAACTCTGCAAAGCTGACATATTCATATCAAGAAAAGCAGTAGTGGAAAAAAAAGAAAATCACGTAAGTCCCCATAAAGTCCCATACTATGCTGAATTCTTCTGCAACACAAAGCACCATTCTTAAAGATTTCTGATGCTATATTTACAATTACAGAATTACCATTGCATTTATATATTTACTATAACTATTTGCCCGAAAGATATCTCAGAAACTAATGTCTGCTTTGGCATAATATGTACTGTGCACATTCATTTTCCCATCAGGGAGAAACCTATTGATTTTTTAAACTGACTTTCCTCAAAAGCCACTTGAGTTCAAACTTTGCCTTTGCTGGTGGCACTATGCCTTATCGTTAGCACTGTAGACTAAGAAAAATGCCTTTTATTCTCTCCTCTGAGGTAAAATGAAGTGATACAGAAATGCATGTTGGGAACAGTATCAGAAAGACATTTAATCTTGATTTTTACCCAGCCATGATTCGACAACCTTGCTAATGCTTTTGACTGTTGGGAATGTTTCAGTTGGAACTGATGAATACTAAAAGGACAACAAAACAAGTGCCAAATGCTTAACCTTTTTAAGTTTGAAACTGGCTGTTAAAAGTCAGCACTTCACTAGTTCACAAATAACAGAAGTGATAGTTGGACTGAGACTGAATTACGTTCGATGGCAGCTGGTAGTTGAGCAGGTAGACAGGAAATATAAAAATGTAAACCTGAGAAAGCTGCAGGGAAGCAGGGTTATGCTTCAGAGACTGGAATATAACTGACTGGTTTTATACAATATCACATTAAAGTTCACAAGAAAGGGATGTTTAGCTTTTTTCCTCAATATTATTGCTTATAATTTCTTTTTATCATTATTTTTATTTTTAAATAAGGGTTGTGGTAAGTACATACAGTATTAGTTGTCAGCAGACAGCAGTCAGAGTGCCCTCAGCCAAGTTAAGAGCTGTTCACAACACTGCCACAAAAATTTAGAGTTGATGAAGCGAGCATTTCAACAGTGATTATGACACCACCTCACTTGTGCATCAGGCAGTTAATTACTGTTTTCTAAACTTAAGAAAGTGAAGCAACATTTACATTGTTGTGCAAGTGTAATGCCCAGCAGCAAATATCTGACACAAGTTCTAAAGCACTCATGTGATCAGTTATAGGACACATTAGTCAGCCAAGCTACAAAGCAACTCATATGTTCTCTAAAATATACTAATTCAAAAGAGACATAGTTTAAAAATCATTATACAATACTAGTCATTCGTAAAAAGATTGGACACGCCTACTCATTAAAATTTAAAAGACAGATGCATCCAAACTTCTGACTAAAACTATAGCTAGCTTTTTTCCTCAAACTGTTACAACATTTCTTGGCTTTGGGTTGTTTTAAATGTCAAACATTTGCTTTTCTGTATCCCCCTTGTATGCAGCCTCAAGCTCAGAATTACTTCTCTGTTTATCCAAACTAAGAGGGCCGTGACCTTTGTCCACTGCAGCTGTAGCCTCCTGTGTGATTCTCTTATGTCCCTGATGAAAGATGATCAATGTTAAAGAACTGTAAGATCCTTTATGATGGCAAAATACTTGTGGTTTTACATCAGGCAGTTAGAAAGCTCCTACGACCACTGTGTCACCAAACAGGGTGAGGGACAACTGTGTACAAACTAAAATGGACTTGATCAATGCAAATGGAGGTGAAGCGTACCTTGGTGAATTCAAGGAAATGTGTTGAGTGGTGGCATCACAAGCCTTGTCTATGTGATGTGGCCTTAAGCTTCTATCATGACTATATTAGGAAAGATGCAGCATAGAAAGAAATAATAGAAGAATTTCAATTCCCAAATAAGCAGCAAACCAGGGAACTTAGGTTAACACGGCAGTCAATTATCAGTCTATTGGCTCATAAAACCTACTTTACATTAATATAAGGCTTAGAATATGTGTTAACCCTACTAAACTTGAGCAGGAATTCATTATCATACAGTCGGCATATATCAAGCATTATATCGTAGCCAAGTTCATCACATGCCGGTCACACAGTGCGTAGCTGAATACTCATCCACACTTAAAAAATAAAAACAACAAGTGCCTGAAAATGAAAAGGCTGCCCTTGGTTATACGTGTGTAAATCACTACGTCAGTATTATTTATAACTAGTAATGTCTTTTTATGGCAATTTTATGACAATCCATTAAGAACCTGTTAGGATATTTCAGTCTGAACTAAAGCGATGGACCGTCTGTCATCCCCAGATGTCCACATCATAACAGCAACAAGTCCAACAATGTAAACGCATTTTAATGGTACTGTGAATATAGTTAAGCTTCTCAATTTATTGTTGGGAAGGGGTTATTTAGGAAGCTGCATCAGCTTTAAAAACTTTTAATTGACAGGGATTCAAGCTGCAACTTTTATAAGAACAAACATTTTCTCCTGTCAAGTTTATATTTCATAGGGAGTAATATTATTTTAGAATTCTGAGCGTATCGCTTGACATATAATTAATAAAATAAACCGTGTCATCTACTCAGAACAGTGTTGACAGCAAAATTAACAATGACTCTGGAGATTTTTCATCATTTGTCATCAGATCTGCATTTTACTGAAAGCTTTAAAAAATTAATCAGCACAAGTTAGGTGTTGGTTTAATTTATTATTCTGATATTAAAATGTGGTCAATGGAATTTTAAAGCACATGGTGACTAATTAATAATTGTTAGGATGTGGGCAGTGGCATGGATCCAGCAGTTTTGCTATTGCCTTTAGAAAAATGACCTTTGTCTCTGTGCTGTGAACTGGCACAGTGTAGATGAGTGTTGTTCAAAGTGTGTCCCAACCTGCCCTGGGGTCATGGGCGGCTTTGAATAGGCTGTCAACGGGGTGGCTATTGAAAAACTGAGAATATATCCATCTGTTTACAAAATATATTAATAATAATAAAGTTATGACATCATTGCTGCTACTTGGAAATGGAAATATGTAAAAATGTTTTTATCAAATTTGTCATGACAAACAACAAAAAATAAAAGTCATTCATCTGTTGGTTAATGCAGGATAATTCTGTTTCCACCACATAAGAGCAAAACACGGAGTTGCAGCTAAACTTTTTAGTTCATTACTGTGTTGTAGTTTTTGTTTTTTTTACTGGTGGTAAATGGGTTTGCGCTGCCTCGAAAGCATGTACGGCTGCATTTCTCTGCTAACTTGCATGTGACAAATAAACAACTCGAAACTTTAAACTTGACAAACAATTACTTACACCCACACTCACTTCTAGGGTTGATTTAAACTTAACAAGAAAAGCAAAGACATTTGTGTTTGGTTAACTATTTCTTTGTTCTAACATTGCGTCTTGGGAATTTATCTTATGCAACTGAAATATATAACTGGAAAACATATTATTTCCCTTTTAATTAGTGCTAAATGTGTAAGAAAAAAATAATTATGGGATGAGCAGCAGAGTTATGGGTTATTTCTAGATAAACTTATCAGTTTTTATCTGCCAATTCCAAACATCTTGCATGTGGAAGAAGCACAGATAGACACAACAGCCTGGCACCTCCTCCTCATGCTGGTCACCAGTTTGGTCACACACTCCTGTGGGGTAGCGTATGACTATTCTCCAAAACAATGCTCTCCACACGTACAGAGAGAATATGCAAACTCCACAGATAAGGACCCCAGTCAAATGTCAGAGCGATTATTTATCAACTCATGCACAGATATGTGGGTATTTAGTGCATGAGAACATTTCCATGCAAAGTGAGGAAAGTGAAAAAAACAGCTGACCACACGTTCACACAGAATCCGGTGGTAGAACAAGCAACTGCATCATTATTTGCAGGTGTTATAATATAATATATAATAATAACTTAATTAGAAATCTTTAAAAAAATAAATAAATAGGTGTAAAATACCTTCAAAACACACCTGTGACAAACAGGTGAGAACTTATCTTTGATCTGGCATTATCAAAAGATACTTCAAACTCTGTGAGCGCTTCATCAGACAGCTGACCTGTTTTCTGAGAGTTCAGAATGACTCGGGCCAGCTCCCAAAAGAGATTTCTGTTGTGATATGGGATGTGTGTTGTAAAGTTATGACTATTCTAATGAATAAACAAGTGGCTTTTTGGTTACCTAGTCTACATGAGGAGACAGGTCATGTATTCCATCACTGAGCTGCATTACACCATCGGTGTTGGAAGTGATGTTTTCTCTGGGCCAAAATATACTTTTTTCTCTCTAAAATCCAACATCAGACTGAAATCAAATGGGAAATAACAAATATAATGATACCTGGAATGTGTGTGTAAGTCCGATCAAGTCACTTTCATCTTTAGAGAACATTTCAAATCAACCAAGGTACCCAAAGAACTTCACAGAATGAAATTACAACAATTAAAGGTGGAAGTTCTGTTGTGTTCTGTCCTCCTCCAGCTGCAGGGACATCTCGTTTGTGTGCTGCACCATTCTTCTTTTAAGTTTGATATCGGAGGATTTAATAATGTCTCTCTTGAAAAAAACTTCTCAGTTTCAAACCATTTAATGTACTCCTTTCTCTCTCCAGTGTTTATTAATATATCTATGTTTTATTAGTTTTTCTTAATCTAGTAGCTTGTTGTTTTGGAGGATTGTTAAATAATATCCTGCTCTTAAAACTTTTGCATGTGTGCGTCACATCAATGTTTTTAGAAGAAATGCTAACTGAACTTGAATGAGTTAACGAAACAGAGATGTTTGGTTGGCTTCGAACTCAGCAGAAATTCCTTCTTTCTTCCTTTCCGTCACTCCGAGGAGAAACACAAGCGATTTCCATGTGACTTCTAAAGGGATGTGCTGTCACCATATCTGGTTAACTGAGCGTGTTTCTGAATGCAAACAACCATGAACAGACACAAGCAGGTGATTTAGAGCAAGTGGGATTGTGCCCTCGCACATTTCATAAATACAGATTTTTTGCACAACAACCATTCTAAATCTTATTTAGGACAGTTTCTACAAACGGTAGATAAATTAGGCCCAGGAACCTTCTTGCTGTGATGCGACGGTGCAACACACCATTAGAATGTACTAGTAATTTGTAATTTACCTGTACTGTATAAATTTGTAAGATACACTTCTAATAAAGAAGGCTGAAAATGTGCTCTTGCTTTAGGCTCTAAAGGAATTTATTAGTTTAAAAAAAGAAATCAGTTGAACAAAAGTTTCCTTACAAAAAGCGTTTTTCAAGGGTTGTGATGGGCATGAACCAAATGATCCCTTTACTCAGGCCTATATTCTTCATTACCCATGTAACACGCCCTGTCGATCACTCTGAAAGATTTATTAAATGAGTACCAGATTGTTCATCAAACCTTGGATGTCAGTTTGTGTGTTTAATCACTGGGATGAAAGCTGTGCTCAATCATCGGCTATTTCTAACCTATCGCCTCTGAACTGAGTCAAGCTCTTGTTTTTGCTGACACATCTAAGGTCACGTTGAGACAAATTGTTGGGTCATAAAGTATGCAGCTTTGACACTGCTTTGCATGTGTAGTGTATACCGTAGCTTGATATACATGCTGCCCTGGAGATGACTAAAGCAAAATGTTTTGTTACAACTAACCATTCTAGCTCGTCTGCTAAAGAAGAAAAAAAAAAAAAAAAAACTCAGATGAATTAAAGAACATTTGGAGAGTAATTTAAAATTGAGCTTTGTTCAGTTACATAGAGAACTACCCTGTCAGTTCTAAAATAAATACTTAAATAATCAGCAAACCTCTTATGATTGCATGAACACTTCATTATACACTAAAAGGAGCAACTGTAAAACTCTGAGATATTTTTTTAGAGTTTTTCTCGGCAGTGCACTTGTAATGAAAGGTGGGTAGTGTGCAGAGATACCAAAGACTATGTGCTTGGACCATTTGAGATTTTAAGAATGCACACGCTGCAGGCTACTATCATGGCAATTAAAACATCTGTTGTTCAATATGCTTGGTGTTCCATGCTTCTGCAGCCAGCATACGACCTTTTTAAATCTCCTTCAATCGCACCTCTATGCAACAAAAAGGAACTAGAGACGGAATGTGGATGTGATAAAAGAAGCAAGAAGGGTAAGAAAAGGCCCGATAAGTCTGTATCTGCAGGATTAACTCAGACCATTTCCGAAAGCTAAGCGAGTGTCACCTTTTTATCTGTCAAAAGAATTCATATCATTTTCTCTTTGCCAGCCCAGGTTTTAAATTCAGGACTGTGAGACCAAGAGACAGCATAACACAAAGGTGATTTGCAGGTTCTTACCTGTAGGTTTTATAGTGGGAGGTATTTCAGCAGTTCCCTCTGGGATCATCCTGCTGGGCAGCTACTAAGGGTTCAAGATTGACAAGTCTTGTTTACGAAGTCTTGTTAAGTCCAGCCAAAAGTCCAAAGCCTGAAGATTATTCATGTGTAAATACGTTTCCTTATAAAAAACTAATGGAAGAATGAATCACTTGTTAAAATAATTGCAGAATATTGGTCGATCATTTGCTTATAGTTGTTTTACATGTACATTTGCTACAAATATTCTGGCTGTTTTACATCAAGTGAAGGTATAAAATGTTGCTTATGTTGTTTTTGTTTCAATGCTTGGCAGGCACATCTACACATAGACTATCTGATGATGAAGATTTTCCTCTGCCTTTAAACCCGGTGCCAAGACTGACCGCCCCATGTAGCACACAAAATCACTGTTTTGACCAAGCAGGACAAAACAGGTGATAAGAGCACCACAACAGACAAAAGAAAATGAAATTACTCCCACAGCCGCTTTCAAGCTTGCACTGTGTGAAAAGCACCTCAGCCACCTCAATACTTAGTGAGCATCAAGCCTACGCACCGGCAGGAGGCTCAGACTAAATGTCTCTCCTCACACCTAAACTGCCTTGACTCACCAGGCCCAGTAGCGATGAAGAAATGCCACTACAAATTACATATTACACTGATCCATTAGTTAACATCTCATAATACTGCTCTGACAATTATGCAGCAATATGTGGTATAAAGAGTGCAAATTATATGAGAAATACTGAAAGAACTGTAAAGCTAATAGTTGTCTGATAATAAGATTATACCTCTGTTATTCTCTTCATTACATCTCTGCAGTTTTTTGTCACAATCTTACAATAAAGTGAACCAATGTTGGCTTTGTGATGAAATTTTATGCTTAATTTGAGCTTACACTGTTGGTGAAAGGAACAAAAGAAACAGTATTAAGGTAATTCAGTGAGCATGAAACACTTCTTCTGAGGGTAACTCAATTTTTTTGCTCTATGAATTTATTCTGTTCAGATGTAGATATAGATATTTTATTCACATTTTTCTTTCTTTATGTTTTCTGAGAATTTTAAACATGTTTTGCTTTGAATAGGTATGCAAAAATCTACCTTATTTTAAATTTTAAGCATCATCATATTATTGTTTCCACGTTTTATTGTTCAAAGCTAAAGCTAAAGATAGAAAAAAATAAATAATAAAAAAATAATAATAATCTACAGCAAAATACTAATTTAATCTGTTCTTATGTCCTGAAGCAAGAATTTTGCAAGAGTCAACCAAGTCAGATCTCTGTGCTGAGAAAAGTTGTTCCTACAATGACATTTTTCCTCACCATGTTAACTTCATTATTCCACGTGATTTCTTTCAAATCTGCATCAGACCTGTTTAGATTTTTGTTTAGTTGTTTCTAATGCTGAACCTTGTGGTGAGGACACAGTTTTCCAAAGATGATTACCCAAGAAAGTCATATTTGTGCAGGTGTCACTGTACAGCAGAACAATGCACTGCTCCAGAGTTCGGTAAATCCCTCTCTGCTCTTTGGCAGTAAACAGGATTTTATTACACTTTTTGGGCATGCCTATAGTATCTGTGAGCAGTTTTCATAAAAATAAAAGTTCTGACGCTTTAGCTCTTTAACTTGATCCCCACAAGTCAATTCTTAACTCTGGAAGCTGAGGAAACCTTTATTTAAGCCTTTCTCTGCTTCACAAGTATCAAGCGTAAAGAATCAATCAGCAGATTGCTAAGCAACTGCTTGGAGGCACCCATGGCTGATTCTTGTGGGAACAAGGGTTAATAAAACAATGTATTCATATAGCTTTTTATTTAGCTTTACATGTTGTTTTATTGTTTTAATAATGACTGTCAACAATTCTTGTTAAATAGTGGAAGACATTGATAAACTTTTCTGTGCTCACATCTGAGCTTGACTTTTACACGGTCCTCCCTCCACTTTTAAACCTCACAGATAAAAACAAGAATGTAACTTTCTGACTCTAAAAGTATGTGTTTTTGACTCCTTTTGATGGTGCAGTGACATTTATATGTACATTCTTGAAGCAGTTGTTGTCATGCAGCGTCCCAAGGCTAAGAAACCGTGCTTGACAACTTTTGGTTTCAGGACACTTTGTTACGCTACAGTTGAGTTTTGCTTCGCACGCCAGCATCAGCATCAAATCACTGGCTGTTTTCAACACGCACCATGGCTGATTTCTGAAAGAAACACAAAAAAACAAGAGATAAAACCAACATGTTGTTGTAGATTTTCAGTCGTTCTTTATTCTGCCTCAGTGTGTTGCTGGGTTTAAAATACGATTGCACAATATACTGAAAATTGACCTTCGTCGTAATATTAGCTTGCACACTATACATAAAACAATAACTGCCTAAACTGTGATAAATACTAGTTGCACTTCAAAAGATTGCGTCGAGAGCATTGACCAAAATGATCCTTGGGTAAGCTAGGGAAGAGTAGCTATCACAAAAAACTCCAAGGCACTCTCCTTTAAAAGTAACTAAGATGCCTTTGTTTCTATGACATAGTCATAGTGACCAGTTGTGATATTTTTGTAATATCAAATACTTATTTGCAGTCCATATTTGCATAATTTAACAAACTGATGTAATGCTCCAAACCCTGCCTTCATTCATTCTCTCTGTGAGTCAATAGTGAAACAAATGGACTCTTCCTGGATGCCTGCTCCATGAGATAACATACTACAAACGCAGGTACTCTGCAAGACATGCCAGCATCAGGAGAAACATGCTGAAAACTTGCTGTCACCTACAGTACAACCACATGGATCGATAGACAAATCCAGCAGCCATTTCTTTATCTTGAGGCGCCACCATTACTGCGATTACTTATTACCTCGTATCTGCCGACATGGACACATGGACTGAAGATGTTAGACAGTGTTCTACAGTTACTAATAAGGGAATCTTATCTGGTTTCTCAACGTTATTCTGACATCAGTGTATTAATGTAAACTCTGTTTCATCTGACAGAAAGAAATAATAACTGACAATCCACATGTTATAAAACACAAATCTCACTATCAAAAGTTAGTAAATAAATAGCTTCAAACTTTTGCAAAGGTTGTTTATTTTCTCTTTTATTTCTTGTCTTTAGGCTGCAGGATACAACTGGCTGTCATGATTGTTACTAACCGGGTTATTCTTATTAGAAAGACAGTTACTAAGATCTAGCATTAGCTAAAACAATGCTACTAGTGTTATAAGAGTTTAACAAACTTCCAAATTAGGGTTTTACAAGCTGAGCTTCGTATAAAAAAAAAAAAAAAAAAATCAAAGCAGCATCAAATTTTATTTATTGCAGATCATATCCTCTACAATTTTTACCAGTGTCATCACATGTCACATGTTTTCCTAATATCATGTAGTCCTAGTTTGAGATGCATGGCAATGTTGTGTTTGGAAGTTTTTAGACTCTCCAGCCACGTATGGAATCAATGTTCCTGCAGCTGTTCTTCTTTTCTTCACTGTTTGGTGTTTTTTTTTTTTTCTTCACTGTCTTGACAAAAACCCAGCTCAGATATCCACAGGACTGAAGTGCTTTCTTGATATACTTGTGTTCCTTTTCCTTTTCTTCTGTTAACATCTGACTTTACGTGACTGGAGAGAGCTCAGAGTACAGGAAGGATGTCAGATGGATGCTGAATTAGGCGTTGTCAGGGGGCACCTTATTAAGAAAATCTGTCAAAGTTTACAAGTGCTTCTTTAAAGAAAAATAGACTGAATAATATTATGCTTTACTCTTTTAGAAGAGTAATTGAGGGGTACGCATACTCACACACCATTGTAGTTGAAGTTAAGAAAAAAAGATGTGTATTTGGATATCAGCTGGTCTATATACACTTGAAAAAGGGCATTAATTTCTCCATCTTCCTCCACCTAATTTCACAACACAAGTGAGAAAGAGCTCACGATGGTGGGGAACAGTTTTACATTTCTGTGTTAGCATTTAGTCATCAGGGTTTCATCTTTGACAAGGCACACCTGTGTTTGGCCAAATACTTAGCAAATAATTTGATTAAATTCAAATTAATTTTTCAAAGCATTTGTGTGTTTTTCTCTCTTGGCTGGATGACACTCATTGTTGTTACACAAGGACTCCAAGGAGACAAGATCTCGTTAGCGACACTTTATTAAAGGATCAGAACTCAGAATAAGGGTAATACTGGTACCGATACTGGAAGAGGTAACGGGGGTTGAGGAAGCCAGGAACGGAGAGGGAGTGAGTCCATAAGGAGTGTAGTTCAAGGTCGGACAGGGAGTAACTGAGGTGCTAGAGTATAAAAGGACTAGGGAAACAAAGGAAGACAGGTGTGGCAGGTTGACTTGATGCTGATGAGCGGATCAGGAACAGGTGTGGACGATCAGGGAAGTGAGGATGGAAAGGAGTGACTGGTTGTGAGTCGCATGACTGACTGTAACAAACGTGTTATGGCTCTGATAGGAACAACTGATAATGCTTATATGCTTTTTAGATTGGACTGTGGGAAGACGAGCAGGCCGGGACCGCCTCTCTGAAGGACAACCCACGGGGTGAGCAGGGTGGGACCGGGATCCTGGCAGACGAGTAGACCAAGGCTGGAGCTTGGGAGGACAACCAGACCAGGACCAGATCTTTGGAGGGTGAGCAGACTTGGGCCGGGTCTCGGAAGGAGGACGTGTAGACCTGAAGCTGATCTCCGGCGGATGGGCAGGCTTGGACCGGAGCTCTAGAGGACAGGCTGGCTGGATCTCTGGCAGCGGACGGGCAGGCTGGGTCTCCGGCGGACGGCCAGAGGGCTGCGCAGGCTGTAGCTTGACCTCAGGCGGATGGCCAGAGGGATGCATGGACTGGAGCTCAGGCGGATGGCTTGAGGGCTGCACGGACTGGAGCTCCATAAGACGTGCTGTGGGGAGCTTCGGAGGCTGAGTAGACCGACTCCCTGACACTGACAGGAATTGAATCTCTGGTAGGCGCGCTGACAGGAACTGGATCTCAGGAAGGCGAGCTGACAGGAACTGGATCTCAGGAAGGCGCGCTGACAGGAACTGGATCTCAGGAAGGCGCGCTGACAGGGGCTGGACCTCAGGAAGGTGCGCTGACAGGAGCTGGATCTCGGGCAGGGGCGCTGACAGGAGTACTGGAAGACAAAGAAATGTCAGTACGTCTGGCGGGTGACCGGGGGCTCACACAGACAGGAGCTGAGTCTCTGGCGGGCGGCCACAATGGATACCACCCATGCCTCTGACATCAGGTCAGCCAAAAAGGGAGAAGAGAGAAGGTTAGGCCTAGCATCCAGCTGTGTGTGTGTCAATATATCTTTTGACTGCTCTGTGTACGACCTGAAAGTCCTCAGCTGACAGGAGAGCCACCGGGTCCAGTTCTGGCTCTGGATCTGGTTCCTCCAAACGTTTCCGGGTTGTGCTGCTCATTCTGTTCTGGTCGGACCTTCTGTTACACAAGGACTCCAAGGAGACAAGATCTTGTTAGCGACACTTTATTAAAGGATCAGAACTCAGAATAAGGGTAATACTGGTACCGATACTGGAAGAGGTAACGGGGGTTGAGGAAGCCAGGAACGGAGAGGGAGTGAGTCCATAAGGAGTGTAGTTCAAGGTCAGATAGGGAATAACTGAGGTGCTGGAGTATAAAAGGACTAGGGAAACAAAGGAAGACAGGTGTGGCAGGTTGGCTTGATGCTGATGAGCGGATCAGGAACAGGTGTGGAGGATCAGGGAAGTGAGGATGGAATGGAGTGACTGGCTGTGAGTGGCATGACTGGCTGTAACAAACGTGTTATGGCTCTGATAGGAACAACTGATAATGCTTATATGCTTTTTAGATTGTAATAACAGCTTCAATAAGAAAAAAAATGGCTATGGTTATAAAGCACAGGCTGACTGACTCTTAGTATGAGTATAACCGCTAGAGGGCTTTGTCATTTGAAAATAACATATGTCATTTTTGGACATTTGCTAGAATGAACTAATCCTGTTGTTTTGCTTAAGGGGGAAATCTTAAAATATGCTGGTCAAACTAAAAACACTAAGACTAGAATCATTCTGATCAGTGTAAAATTCCTTTGGATAATCTTGATTGTCTTTTTGTGCTACACTTTACATGTATAAACACATACTCTGTTAGCAGACTCTGCAAAGATCAAAGCCCAAGAATGTAAAGAAGCCAAAGATAGCTCATATAGAGCTGGAGATGCCTAATAATGCTACAAATTACAGCCAATAAACCCATTTTACACCTTTAGTAGACAAAGGCAGATGCTGATGAGTCTCTGGAGAATCTGATGGAAGGCATCCAGGTTTGAACCTTTGCTTTGCTGTGAGCTTAACCTTTTAGTTTCTTTACTAATTGTGAGAGCTTATTATGTATTTACAGCTAACAACCCAATGATATTTTCTTTCAGATTTACCTCAGCTTTGTCAAAAACAGCCAACTTCTGCCCTGTTGCCCGCTGCATTATCAGACTATTCCAGATCATGGTCACATTATCTATGTACTGACCTGCACAATCTGTACATCCTCACCCCTAAAATGACTGACAGGTATCACCACACACTAGCTTGACATACCTGTTGTCAGTGAAAAGCAGACAGCTCTAATCACACCTCCAACAAATCCTGATACCCACCACCAATACTCCTCCTGTTTGAAATAGCTGATGCATTGTTTGATCTCCAAACACAAAACAGAGTTAAATCCGAAGCATGAGAAATGGAAGGAAACAGTGCAATTACCAGCCAAACGTTGGACTGGTACAGAGGAGCTGCTGGCAGCCAGCTTTTTCATATCGTAACCACAAGAGAATTAGACTCACATTTCTGATTTGAAATTTAAATGTAAACACTGAAATGTAATCAAACGTTCTCCCAAAGCAATGACAAGAGACCCTAAAGCTTGTGTGGTTTGAACACCTTTTAACTGTCAGTGTATTTGTAAGATTTTTGTAAAGACAAGCTGATGTAACATAAACAGAATATAATCAAGCAAAACTTCAAACATGTAAATCGGATTGTGAGGCATATCAGCCGAAGTGAAGGTGAAGCAACTAGAGTTTTGCCTTTCTCACTTTCTCATTCTCAAGTGTGAGAGGGTGTGTGGCAGTTTACACAGTTTTGACTGGTGCTGTAGGTAACGATGCATTCCCCTGAGGCAGCCATGCGCCCCTGTGCTGACTATCTGGCACACTGTTCAAGACACAAACATAGCGTGGCCTGCCCTTGTATCCAGGAAACGACATCACTGTCCTACTCCATCACTGAGCCTTTCTTTGCAAAGAGTGGGACAAATTCTTCCTTCTCCTTGTACCTTTTTAAAGTGGGTGTTACTAGTGTAAAATATAAATAAATAAATAAAGGTACAGCTGACAGCGTACTAAACTTGTCCTCATTAGCGCTTAAAAGCTAAAACAGAATTGCACTTCCATCTATCTCTTTCATTGTGCAATAAAATGTGAGCTGCTGTGCCGTATGGATTCACATCATGCAAACACATGTAATACATCTTGTGCAACGCTGGCATGAAAGAAAAGCACTGAATCCAGTTAGTGAAAGACAGAGAGAACATGTGCAAATATTGATGATGTTCTGTCTAGAAGGATAAAGAAAGGATACTAAACCAACAATGATGTATGACTGTTTATTCTGGACTTGTAAATTAAATATAGTTATTTGTAGTAACAATGACCCTTCAGCTTATTTTAACCACCTCATGGAAACATGAAATTTTAAAGAACAGAGAGCCGATTATTGTGTTCTGCCATCAGCTGCTGCTTGCTAGTGGTGAAGCAAACACTGACCAAGAAGACAAAAATGGCCAGAGATGAAAATGGAAAGCCTTCTCTGGCTCATTCACCACAGGAGCATGAAGCAATGGAGCAACACCAAGTTTGTGCAGCTTGGGGTTTTTGTTTTTATGCTGGTGTTCAAACCTGAGATTGTTTTCACAAGAAGATATTCAGTATGAACCGAAAGAGAGGCAGCGACACGCTCTATGGCACTTCCTCTCTTTGCTTCACTGGATGGTCCGTTTCATTTTACATTTTAAGTGAACCACACCAGGGTTCCCTTGCAAGTGGGCTGAGAATCCTCAGTTTTTAAGTGGACCACTTTGCCTCCTTGGTCTGCACCATAGTGTGAATGAGTGTTCACACTACTTCAAATGAACCGTACTATTCATGAAAGCAGATCAATGCGGCCTTAAGAAATATCCTAAAAATTCGGAACAGAAAAATGATGAAAGTCACTTCTAACAGTCCAACTCCACAACTCAGTAAAACAAGGCTCATGGTGCATTTTATCACCTTTAAGCAACTGTCGCCTAAAAGATTCAATTTTCCACTTTACCACTTTTTGCACGGTGGTAACAACCCCCTGTATTATCACCACTTCACCAAGTCTTTACAAACAGATAACTGCAGATACCATTTAGTATTTAAGATTCCCTTCTAAATGGTGAATTGCTCAGAGCAGCAGCATTGAAATGTTCTAAGCAGTGATGCTGCACAGTGACTGGAACAAAGGCACTAACATAAAACACATTAAAATCTGTGTTCTGTGTTGGAAACTTCAAGGTCTAAGTTGAATAATGCTTTGCGCAGCAGCAAGGCCACTGATTAAAAACTAAGGATGTTGCAACATGGAAGGTATCAGTAACAGCAGGCCTACAAAACATGTCAAAGCTGTATTTGCATGAAAATAAAGAGATAATGATCTTCATGTGAAGCTTTGTTATTCTCAACCATTTTATATTTCATTTTAAGGACAAACTAGTACTACAAAACACAGACTTTTAATGTTGTAGATAATATTTTAATTCAGCAGTTATTATTGAAATGTAAGCTCCAGCATTTTGTTTGGGTGAGACCTGCATAAAATCTGACCTGTGTGCAAGCATGCACTTAGGGAGGTGCCCTTGAACAGATAGTATTATGGGGAAGAAATGAAAGGATTTTCTGTGAACAGCACGATGGCTCATTGGTAATCACTGCTGTGTCCCCATCAGACGCTCCAGACTGTTTCCTTGCCTTCTGTTTGGTGCATGCTAGGACAGCCTTCCTGTCAGCCTGATCAGGAATGAATCAGTTTGCAGAAAGGATCAAGGAGCAATCCTTCAACAAGAGACTAAAATGTTGACTGTTTCAATACCGTCCACAGCTCTGTTTGAAAATGTTTCCCTTAATAAACACAAGTGTTTAGATATTTATTTATTTACATATACTATTTTTGCAGCTATGTTTATTGGAAAAACACGATTCCCTAATTTACCAACTTTATTTTATTTGTGATCATATTCTGTCAGAAATTTCATGTTTTGACTTATTAAAAGTTGAAAAAGCAAAAAGTTGCAACCTTTTTAAGTAGTCCTTTAGATTTTTTTATTTTTTATTTAATGTATAACAAGAAAAATGGGCAAAATCAGTCCCTGATCAATGGATTTCTATGCAATGCCATCACAGAAGTGTTTAGGGGGCAGACAGTGTTCAACTCAACGTGGCTTTTTAGGCAAATTCTAGGTCATACATAGAGATAACAAAACATTAAAGGGGTAGTGCACCCTAAAATGTGTGTGTGTTTTTCTTTTGTTTGTTTGTTTGTTTTTAGCTATAAGAAACATAGTTGTTATTCAGTTGTGATGAAAACCACCTATACTGTTGTTAAAATTAGTCATTTTTATTTATTTTTTTTAAAAAACAGGATTTTGTGGGTCAGAAATTACTCAAAACATCCCCTACAGGGTAAAACCAAGTATTGTTTTTATGTGATGAAGAAGTAAATTTGCTCCTCTATATCATGAGAAATTTTTACAAACCAGCCCCCTGCCACCAGATGCAAAAAACCAGGTCTTGCAGACAATAAAACCACACCCACCGACTCTTGGACGGATTTGACCCTGTTATATGATGTAGATTCACTACTTTCAGACTTTTGGACTTATACAGAGCTTAATCAACTCCCTAAAAATATATAGGAAAGTCTTCAAAATACCAAGGAGGTCACAGGCCTTTGCTAAGAGCTAAAGAGGATTGCAATATATAACATACCCTGCCAGGAGAAGTTTGGGCTAACAAGCTAATTTGGGAAGCCAGCAGAAGCAAGGAGAAGCTGCTTCATATATTTTAGTCTTTTTGTGAGTATAGTTGACCAGACGTGTAGTGTTTGTGACTTTGATAACACAGAACCAGATTCCTTAAGGCTTCATGTTTTACCTGTAGATTCTAAACTGCAATAGAGGATTGATGTAAGGGTAAAGAGAGATGCTTGCACCCTGCACTCACTAACTGGCAGAAAAGCTAATGCAGGCTTTATATAGTTTTGCAAATTTAACCCCAAAACTGTGTTTTTCCACAAAACCAATGAAAAGCTCTGATGTTGTTCCCACCTTTTACCCAGGCGACAATAAAAACTTATGAGAGGACATGTCTATCAACTTGTGGGTTATAATTTTATTTATTTATTTACTTACTGACTTCTAAGCATCTTGCTATACAGAGCTACAGCAACACACCTGTCACACCACCATCCAACCATCCTGCCTGCATCCTATTAGGATAACTGATCCCAAGCAGGTGCCACATCGAATATGAAAAGCCCACAAGTCTCGCATTCACTGTTTCAGAGTCAGCTGCCATGATCATTATAAACTGGTTGGACTTCACACCATGAGCTACCCAAGGTCTCAATGCTGAGAATAAGGTTCAGCTAACATTAGCATCACATTACCGGCTGAAAACATTACCAAACCATTGGCCCATATTGTCCCTTTACATTACATTTCTTATATTGTTGGAAGCATGCAACCTTGTATAACTTACATTCCTCTTTTTGGAACACATAGCCTATGGCTGAATTACTTCAGAAATGAAGTTTTAATAAGTTTTAGTAACATACTTTAATTTTTACTATGGCAGACTCTTGCCTATACTAATTTGAGCCACAGTTGAGTTTTAAGGGATTAACAACTGCCAGAGTCGTACTTTAATCAGTTTTTTGGCCACATTTTGGCAGTGCTACAAGCTTTAAATGCAACAGAGACTTTTTAACACCTTATAAAGCTAATAAGGGAAATATTTCTACAGCTCCATGTGACACATTACCAGTCCTATATTCATTTTCATTTTTTTAAATTTCTTTTTAATTTTATATCTCCTCCTTAAGAATTAAGGTCATTTTTAATGCTCCATGATGTTGGGCAGCTAATTGCTGATTTTGACTGTTGATATTTTGCCCTTAAACTGGTACTTTCTTTAACACCAAAGTAGTTAATTCAGAAAAAACTAAACAAAAAAAAAAAAACAAAAAAAAAACAATGAAACACTGAAAATCGTCCATGTTTATCACTGGATCCAGTGGCTCTTCCTGTCATTTACTTTGTTTTATTTTAAAAAATTAAAGGAGAATAACTTTACACATGCTTTAGAGTTCATAGTTCCAATGCTGTAAAAATATAGTATATATACAAACACAGTAAGTAGTAGCAGTAGTAGTAATTTGGAGCAGTGATATTCTGTGGTACAACAGGACAAATATATGTAAATACATGTTGTTTAGCCCTGGTTTGTTTTTTTACTGCAACTAAAATGTATCATTTAATATCAAATCAGATTTTATTAAGGTGTTCAGTATCTGGAGATGTAGATAATATTACATTTCTATGACTTTGTTGTGATGTTATCCTGATGTGATAATTGATTTTAAATTAAGTGAATTGAATTTCGACTTTGCCTTACTTCAACAGAATACTCCAAGGTTGCATCACAAAAATGAGAAAAAGTTACAGATGAATTAATGATAAAATGTACTGCAGCTGATCCTTAATATGATTATTTCTACCAGCTACTGAGTCATAAAGACTGTTTTTAGTGCCAGCACTGAGCTGCTCACAGAGAAATTTGAAGACCCTCTGTGGGCAGAAAACTCTTAATATTGAAATACAAATTACCTCTCCTGCTCAGGGCATAGTCATTGCCACATAGATAACTGCCTCACTAGATCCATTTAATAATGCTTCTGCTTACATGTAGATCAATACCATAGCCAAGAGGAAGTCCTCTACTGTGCCCTTGATATTCTCCATAGAAAATGAGTTTCAGAAATCTTGTAAATTGTCTGCCAATGGTAGTGGGAGGACAAAATAATGTAAACACTTCCCCAGGACAGGGCATTGACATTATTTAAATAATCTCTTCAAATTTTGAGTGCAGCGAGGCCAAAGGTTGAATACTAATTTGCAGAATTTTTTCCAAACATATGAGTGCAAACCGAGGGCAGCAACCATCTCTGGCACTATCATATTGGATCTTTTATTATTCAGTTTGAAAATAGATCCCTCAGTTGTTATACTTTAATAATGCTTAAATTGTGTGTAGCGGTATTAACTAGTTGACAAGCTGTGGAAGCCATAACTACAAACATAAAAAAATAGTACTTAAATGGCAGATGACTGTTTTTTTTTCCCCAGCAGCATGTGTATGCACAAACAAAACTGGTGGTTAGTTTCTGTGTTGTAAATATATAACGATCAAAGGATAAAAAAAGCAATCTGAACTGCTTATTACATGTTTGTAAAGCAATACAAGATGGACCTAAGTGAGAGTTGCAGAATAAAAGTGATATTTATTTGACAGTTTTTGTCTTATTGGCAAGTGTCTTCTGTTGGTTCAGTCTTTAGGAAGCACTAAATAATTTCAGAATTTCTTATTCTTGGGCTTCCCAAGAGATCTAAGATGTAGCATCAATGCTTAAAAATAAATTTGAATCCTACACATGTGCAGCCATACATGTTAATTTGCTGTCATGTTGACGAATCCAGAAAAGACACAACCAGAAAGCACTAAAAAGGCCAAATGATTTTGTAGTATAATGCTTCTGAATATACACTTAAGAAGAATTTGAATGTGTGAAAGTATGAAACAAAAATGTACAACATAGCTGACTTTTCATGAGAATAACATATTTGAATGTCTGAAACTGGACTGAAGTGGCCAACTGACCCTTCATCTGTGAGCCTGAAGTGAAAACTATGGCCATATCTTCATTTTAATTTCTGGTATTTACAGTTAGCCGTGAAACAGAGCAAGTTTTATTAAAGGAATCAACCACAGCCTCAACCTCCAGCTGCTTTAAGTTCACAACCTAAGTAAAATAGCTGGAGAAATGATGGAAATTCTTTCAGCATAATAAAGCCATATATTGTACTGAGGACACAGAACAGGCTTACAAAATGTTTATTAGTTACCAGCAGCAAGAACAAAGTTAAATCTGCATCCATTCTGGATCCTGTTTATTCACCCTGCTGTTTCCAGCAGCAAAAGCCAGAGAAATGTTGTCATGTCAAGTCGTGCTGATACAATATCTCATTTTTCTTCACTGTCTTTGGTCTGTTTGCTGAAATTGACACATTATTTTCTTCTTTTTAATTTGTTTTCATTCATTATGGTGAAAGTGTGTTAATATCTAGTTGTAAATTGTCGTTTCTGAGCCCCCCAGGTGCTTTCGTTGTTCCTTTAAATTACAAGTCTTAGTATAATTCACTTCTCTGCCTCTGCATCCAGCCCCTGAATGTAACATGAACAGCTGATGCTTTATGGAGGGACTAATTGTTGCATCTTCTCAGCTAGAGTCATTGATAGAGGAGGAATCAACGGAAGCAGCCAGGGGAGGACTTGCCATCTGGTAGTGAGAGTATTCCTGATTGACTGAGAGGAACAAGTTCATCACATGCTCGAAGTCCATCATTCCTTCTGAGCCAATCCAGCTTTGTGAGCAAGTCTTTTTGTGCGCTATCCAGGAATTGTTACAGACTGATTGTGTTGTGCATAAATCCGAACTAACTAGTGAGCATTATGCTGCCTTCAGGGAGCTGTCAGAAATACCAGAATTAAACACCAATGAAAGATATAAATGAGGAGGTAAATGCTATGGGACAGTCATTAATTCCTATATTTCGTTACATTAACTTTGTCAGATATAATTATGCCTGTTCCTATACAAGAGCATACAAGCAATGATTAGTGTGTGAACTGCCTAATTCACTTAATTAAAGGACCTTTTTGTGTAATTTTGTGATTACAGCATTCTAAAAATATTTTGAAGTAGAATAATGAGACCATGCTGATTGAAGCTGTGGCAGGGTGACAGTACTCCAGTACAACTAACAGTTTGTAAATTAACTTTCTGGAGAAGCAAAATACTGTATATTTGGTTTATTGTAAGTTTTCCTTGAGCTGTACATGCTGAGCCAAACTTGTACCATTGTATATTTGAGATCCTTAGTCCTAAATAGTTCATAAACAGTGCACTATACCCCTAACATTTCTTAACGTTTATGTTCATCTAGCATTTATTAGTGCTTCTGTTCCTCAAAATATGCATCGTGTGCAAAGCTTCCTTATATTCTCTTTTCAGCATTTTTACTTTTTTGTTCAAAACTGATTAAGAAAAACATTTTTCCTGAGCCACTTTGTCAAAAAGAAGCCAGTATTATTGCCTTTTTGTGAAACAACCACTCCCATTTCTCTGGATGAAATTTTCAACATTAATTACAATTTAATTTATGAGATGCTGCCATAATCCGCTTAACAAAACAAGTGACAAGGTTCAAACAAGCACCAACTACTTCTCACTCATTTATTGACTCACTGTAAGTAATTATCTGTATTACAGAACCTTTCTCTGGAGATTGTTGTTTAATACTAAAAAAGTGTGTCTTATAACAGTTATATATTTACTGTGTTGCTGCAAGCCCTGCGCGAACCTCATCAGCACAATTTGAACTTTTTTTATGTGACAAACTGAGATCAGTTTTCACCTGTGTAACCTGATGCAATGCAAATAAAAAAAGCTTCTACAATTTGAGGCTACAGCACTAAGGTAACTGGTACAGGCCTGCAGTGTTAGAGCTAAATGTGATGGCAACTGGCTAAAAAAGGAAGGGCTTATTATAACTAATGAGCTGCAGTGGTTGCCTGGGTACCAGTCACAATATTCTAGGATGCTGATATTATCAACTTTCATCAGATCTGCTTATTGTTATTTTTGATTAATAAGGTTTCAGGTTACAGCTGGGAGCCAGAAGCCTTTACATAAAATGCATCACATTTATACACCTCTGGACAATGAACCGATAAGCAGCACTCTCTCTAATGATTATCTGCAAAAGAAAAAAAGTGCCTCGTTTCCACATTCTAATAGGCTTATTTGCAGTGTGAAGTGATTCATGGAGCCAATTCTGTTTCCTTGTGCATGAGAAATAATTATTAAGCTGAAATTTATTATAGATTATATTTTTGTGTAATGAAGGGAGCATGATATACTCTGTATTTTATATAAGTAATGCATGAAAAATGACACTAATTTCTACCTCGACTTGGGGGTAAGAGAGTGGGGCTTCTTTTAAGTGACAAAAACACATAAAAGTGTGAAATATTCAAAGGTAAGGGAAATGCAGGAGGTTTTGATGCACCACAATCATCAGCATACCTCTTTATGTTTAAAATACAGATATAAAGAAATGTTGATACAGTGTGAGCATGCATAAATAAATTGTAGTTTCCTTCACTTGGTTTGTGATTTCTTAAATAATATTATTATGAAAAAAAAAAACAAAAATGAAAAAAAAAGGCTTCCACATTACTACAATATAACAATTTTATTAAATATAAATATTTTACAATTTTTAACTGGCAACACCCCGATCATGTATAAGCAATATAATGGGAATTTATCAGCTTAATACTTTTAAAGTGAACAACTGTACATTTCCTAATTGGAGAGGATTGTATTTGCCATAAGAACTGAAACATCAGATGAAGTATTAGATAAGATAAGACTCGTTGAATTTCTGCATTGTGAAATGTCACTGGAGATAACAAATGTTTAAAGGAGCAGGGGAAACTAATTTCAACTTTCTTTGTTGCATTAATTGCAAGAGCAGATTTAACCCACGATTCGTTTAGTGCTTTTGTTGTTCTCTGATGATAAGGTGGAATCATGGTGGCCCTTTGGTGCAAAACCCAATATTTTCCAAAACAGCTCTTTCTTCCCAATGATGTAGTTCAGGGATCACCATCTCTGGTCTTTCAGGGCCGGTCTCCTACATGTGTTGAATGTTTCCCTACTGCAACACACCTTATTCAAATTAAATGGATCTCCAACCGCTTGTCGTCTAGTTCTGCACATGTCTGTTAATGACCAAATTTGAATCAGGTGTTTTGCTGTAGGGAAACATCCAGTGTCTGCAGGATGTGCACCAGAGTTGGTGATCCCTGATGTAGTTAGTCTACATTTTTAAAACTGCATTCACACAAAATATATGTTCATTATTCAGCCGAAAGAAGCAGGTGTCTCTGAACAAACATGACAAATGGTTGTAAAATGACAGAATGTTGACAAACCCTGTTTTCCCTGAATCCCAGCATGGGATTTTATTTCCTGCAACTAACAAGGAGTTTACATATCTAAGCTTTAAAAAGTAACTAAGGTGTCCTTATGTACTTTTAGTTGAAAACGTAAGGGAAATACACCAGCCACAGGACTTATCACAGAGTGAAACAGAGGCATTCGTAGTAAAACAACAGGATAGGAAAATTTTTATTCTGGAGTTGAAGTGTCAGGTGAAAGCAGATGTTTTCTCACCTGTTCCTTAATAAGCTACTGTTTCTTACTAGATAAAGCTTACAAAGTTCATTTTATGTTGTCATATTAAATTAAAAACATGACATAACTAAATGGGTGTAGCCCCATGGGAACAAATGGGAATTGGGTTTGTTTAAGTTGCTCATGATGCCAAAATAGCTGCAGGTAAACCGTGTCGGTAAAATACCTCAAACTCGACGAACCCAACCACCCCATCAGGTTAAACTTTTTACTCATACGGGGAAAGGAGATGGAGTGCTACGTAAGAATGTAAACATTTTTTTCCTGAACATGTAACATGGCAGCATATTTTCCTGGCAACTTGCACAAAACAGTGCTTTTACAAAGCTGTATTCTGCAGTGATGCTTTGTTTTGTTAGATGCTGTTGTGCTTTCTGTACTATAAGGTTTCCTGCTGCATTCTGCCTTTTCTTTCAGTTCTTTTTTTTTCTGAAATGTTACTGTTTTTGGTTTTTGATGCTAAGTTTTCCATGTCGGGACGCCACACAGACAGGTGCACAGACAGACATTGAATAAAGTCTTTATGGGCTAAAGTAGGGCCTATTCCAGACAGAAATGTTATGACTTTGTTGAACCTTGCAGCTCTTTTTTTAGGTACAGAGAAGCAAGGGGAGGCAAAGTTGATGCACATCAGTGGAGGCAGTTGTAAAGCCAAATCAATGTGTGTGTGTGTGTGCAAGAGAGAGCAGGCACAGCAGAATACCCTACTCTAAACACAAAGATTGTTGTCAGTCCTATGATTCCTTTACGGCAGCATGTTTTACCACACGTTGATACAGGACCAGTCTAGCTCTATTTGAATATATAAACACGGCTAAAAGCCTAAAGTTGTTGGGCTTACTTGTGATGTAATCGGCTGCATCTAAGGTTAACAACTAAATAGAGCTAATTCAACTTTAAATTGCACCCAAACTGGCTGTGATCAAAGACAAAGAAGTTTATTCACCTTTAGTAACCATTAAATCCATTTTGTTGAACTAGGAGTTGATGTTGTAAAGGAAACAACAATAAAATCAGCACAATTCCAAAGCCAACGCTAAATAAACAACAGAAGGAGCAATAAGATGTCAACCACAATTGTTAAGAATTATTACAGATTTCACAAGGTCTCAGTTACTTGTGTCCAATTTTTTTTTTTTTTTTTTGTCATCAATGGCTGTCTAGGATAACAAAACACCCTGATCATTACTGCAAATACAGAACAAGGATGGACCTTTAAAACAGGTATGGTGTAATGTAATTTAAAAGATATTTCATCTATTTATGGCTTTGTCAGTGTTAATAAATGTGCAGCTAAACAAGCAAAATGTGCATTAGTGCACTCTTCTTTTCATTTTCAGCTACTGACTTTCTGTTATGAACAACGTTGGCATTGTGTTCACTCCGTCATCCGTCTTCACAAACTGGCTAACAGTCAAGTTAAATTGTGCTGCGTCCCCTCCAATGCAGGCACAATTTTAAAAATTATAGTGCACCAGAAAGACTGAAGGGAAAAAAAAGAGCAAGAGTAAGAGGGTCAGCTCTGGCTGTACATTTAAAGAAACTGTAAAAAGACCAAAGGATACAGCCTTTCCTAACATTTGCAAATGGTTTAGCTACTTTTCTAATAATGTCTTCTATAAATGGACTTTGAATCTGATAAATGTTTGTTTTTCTGTAATTGAGAAGGGACAAGGTTGCAGTTTATACTGTTTATTTTCATGTGAGTGAACCTCAAACTGTGGTGCCAAGCATTCACCACCTTATTTATTTATTCATTTATTTATTTAACCTCATTTTATTACAGTGCGTGCAGAACTCACTCAGAATGCCTGGTTCCCATAGTCCAGAAAGCATCTCCATCAATCTTCATGTGACTTCAAATCCTGTAAACCCCCAGGGGGGCATCCCAGCTTCTGTGTTGCCATCTGTCCATCAAGCACAAACTCAAACAAAACCATTGCCTTCTTTCAGTCTTTAACATTCAATTTTTGAGCTGCTTTCCTGTGTGTCTGGGAAGCTCTGATCATAACAGAAAATGGAATAGGAGCGCTTTGATTCATTTGATATTTGGGATGTGTCCTGTAACATGAATAGAATAGGAGTCAAGAGAATGACTTCCACAACTTGAACCCAGAAGCACATTTGATATTTAAACCACAGATGAAGTGTCTCTTGGTGCATATTCAGTCTATATTATACCCTGAAAGAGTTCCAAATATCAGTTTTTGAATAATTTTTCTTCAAGTTTTTATCTTGTTAACATATGTCACAAAAGGTGCAGAAACAGGTTTAAAGCTCAAAATCAAGATGCCATGTCCTGATAATGGTACTTATAATGACTTTTCAATTAAAACTCAAGTGCTGGAGCGTTCCCAGTCAACATCAGAAGGTACATTTGAATGGTCACTTTCAAAACTCAGAGGCTCTGCAGAAAGATTCTCTTTAAATAAGGGATAAAGCACAAATTCCCAAGCCTTTTACATCCGTCCCAGAGAGGTAAAACTGTAAAGGCAATTCACTTTAGCCTCCCAAAGGTTAACCTCCACAGAGATGACATATGTTTATTGTTTATTACCTTCTCATTCCAAAAATAACTCATGGGCTCTTTTTAGGTCAGAAACACAAGCAGTGCAATTTACACACAAACACACACAAAACAAAACAAAACAAAAAAAAAAAAACATTTTTAACTCAGCTGTCTCTGTATAAAGGCCTTGTCTAAGACCTTGATGAAAACTTTTTATTGGCTCCTGTTAAGGCCTGTTTGCTGATTCAGTTAGCTATCTCCACGATTCCTTTGGTAACACTTCAGCAACTTAATTATTTAACTGTTTAAATTTGCCTTTCCTGTGCTTTGCAGTAACAACAATGACCTGGATACCTGGCACGTGTCTTTCTCACCGTTTATGAATTTATCTTTATTCTTACAGTCTGCAAGGATACATAAAGGTAATGTGCTGGCTAAATCCCTGCTCAGTGACATCTGTCAGATCAGAAACGGTGAGCCTAATAGCTTGTGTCATTCAGAGACTACCATACAGACGAAGCTAATACATTTACTGAAGCAAAAGATTCCTTTTTTCAGATTTTGGGGGGTTTAATATAAGATCTGCATGAAGTATATAGCTGGGGGTGTACATTTTTAAACCTGGGGTGCTTCTGACAGTTGTGTGATGTGTTTAGTGTGTAATTATGGTGAGAGATGTGTATCCCAGCAGTCAGGTGTGCCTAAAAAATAGACTTTCAGTCTTGATGGACAATACGGTAATCTACTTCCAGTAAGAGTGCCTTTCAAAATAGCAAAGGTTATATTTGTCTTTTAATGTTGTAATGAGATGGGTTTGCTTTGGAATGAGAAAGCCCAGGCACAACAAATGTATGAGGCACGTGGGAGTTTTGAGAAGTAAAACAGAATGCAGTTAGCAACCAGATTATAGTCTTTACTGGTAACAGTAATTTAGCTGCATATGATCAGGTATTTGTGAGTGGTTCTGAAAAGTGAAATTACTGCAGTCAAGTGATTACCAGTTTTTAGCTGGCTAAGGAGTAAAATATCTGATCTGCAGCATGCCCTTATGTTACCGCTTTTGTGACAGTGAATTAATGAGATGTTGCATTTATTATTCATGCTTACCCGACCATACTTACAGCAGGAGCTGCCTAGTTAACATGTTTGCCTTTTAAGAAGCAGAAATACAGGGAAAAAAGAGAAAAAAGGATAAAAGAAAAAAAGCTAACAAAATCAATAAACACTGTCAGGAATTAAAAGTAACTGCTGTTCAAATCAGCTCTCTAACCAGCTTTGTATGATGATCAATAGTGCTTTAATGAAGAAAGTTTTTTCTGCTGCAGTCAGTGTTGGTTGGTTATTGAAAAGGAACAATATGTCAATGTTGCCGTTTTAGTTTTAGATGCATGACAAAGGCAGATCAAGCCTTTTGCATGAGGGCCTCCAGCTGATGGCGGTTTTTGCTTGCTGAACTCAGGCTGTGACTACCATCAAAAATTTCCTTTTTGTCAAAACCTTTTGCAAATAATTACATTCTGTTATCAAAATTTTGTTAATCTCATAAATACACATTTTATATATTTTAACAGAACTTAACAACATATCAGATGTTGAAACTGAGACATTTTACTATTTCATTGACAATTTTAGCTCACTTTTAATATTAATTTCAATATTAGCATCCCTTCTTCTTTTAACAACTGTCTGTAAACATCTGGGAAGGGAGGAGAGCAGTTGTTTGAGTTTGAGAAGAGGAATGATGCACCATTGTGGTCTGATGCAGGAGTCTAGCTGCTCAACAGTCCTTTTCAGCATTGATGGAGCCTTCAGAGGTATGTAAGCTACCTATAACATAGGCACTGATGCAACTCCATACCATCAGAGACACGTGCCTTTAAACTAAATCTAATAAGCTGGATGGTCCTTTCACTTCTTTAGTCTGCAGGGCACAGTATCTATGGTTTTCAAAAAGAAGTTAAAATTTTTATTTATCTCAGCAGTTTTAGACCTTTGGCTCAGAGAAGAGGGTTTTGTCTCTGGATTGTGTTCAGATATGACTTCTTCTTTGCATAATAGAGCTTGAACCTACATTTATGAATTGAACAGTGAACTGTCCTCACAGACGTTTCTGGAAGATCCTGATCCATGCAGTGATTTCCAGTTAAGAATTGGGCCTGTTTTTAATGCAGTGATGCCTGAGGGCCCAGAGCAGTCAGTTTTGACCGCTGGCCTCGTCCACTTACATACAGAGATTCCTCCTGATTCTCTGAATAAACACTGTAGATGGTGGGATTTTCAAAGTCTAGTATAAAAACGAAAGAAAAGTAAGAAAAGTGCCTTTCAGATATCATTTTACTATTATTATTATTTCATATTTATTGTAATGACCTGTTTGGAGGTAGACATGCTCAAATGAAGCAGCAGAAACCTGAATTGGTCTCCAGCAGTACTTTTAGAAAAATGTGTTGACAGCTGTGGGGCTGTTTGCACAAGTTGTCAGGCCACTGCCAATCATGCCTGATCAAACCACGCTCACACACTGCTGATGAACCAGAATGTTGTTTTTTAACGTCAAACTCATCACACACACACAAACACACACACACGCACACGTGTATATATATATATATATATATATATATATATATATATATATGTGTGTGTGTGTGTGTATATATTTTTTTTTTCTTTAAAAATATTTAGATAATCTTGTGTAACAAGTTACAGGATCCTGAATAAAACAAAGGTAACTGCTTCTGTCAATAAAGTGTGTTCATTTCTGACTTATTTTCAAGGTGGATTCATGTTACAGGGACTGCAGCTATGAAGTTTTTAAGTTGTTGCATAACTGCAGTACACATCTCAGCCATCCCACTGAGAGATTACGCTGTTTCTTTTAAAAGGGCCAGGCTAACCAAAGACCTTTGAATAGCTAAAATACATGATGGAATTCAATAACAAGCAAAGTGCATTTGCAATGTACATTTCACTTCTACCCAGTATTTTCACCTTTTATGCATCTATCATGCTTTGGTCTTAACTTAAAAATGCAGACATAGATGCAGATGTAACATGGGAGGAGAGGAAATGACATACAGCAAAGGTCATGAAAGTTTGCTGTGGTCATACTGCATCTGTCATAACAACGAGGCTAACCACAAGCACAAATGTAGCTGTTAAACAGAGCAGAAAAGCTGGTTTTAAAGTAGATGCCATCTGTAGGCTGCAAGGATTTAATTTTTCTTTGCAACACTGCCAATTACTTCTCTGAGGAATGACCATTAAATGCACACTTGAGATTCAGTGGTGAAACTGTAACTAACTGAATGTATGTAAGTGCTGCACTTAAGTACAAGTCTTGTGATTGAGTAGTATAGATTCAATAAACGTGCAGCACATGAAACAGAAACTGGCTATTTCTTGACTGAGTGCAACATCAAAATACAATGTGCATATGACTGCAATGGTAGGAAAATTTAATGATAATTTGCTTCATTAGATTTTCATATTAAAGTTCCATTGTACAATATTTCCAACTTTAATAAAGCAGAACAACTTTTCATGTAAAGATTTAGCAGAGTGTCTCTCTCTCTGTCAGCATGCTACTTTTTAATTGTTCTTACACTCCTTTTCATTACTGTCACATAAATATGCTTGTCCACACTCAATTCCTTTTAAAGCAAGTAAGATTCCTGCTTTAACCTCACTTAATAAACTTAATAAACTAAATAAAAAAGACACCTACAATGAAAGAAATGTGAACAGAGACAATATAAGTCAACTTCTACTTAAATAAAAGAATCCAAGAATAATTAGTTTGTGCTTAAAGTCTAGTTTTACTTCTGATTTTGGCTGTGGTTCACATTGCACATTGAACTTTGGCAAATTTTCTCAGTGAGGTGCTCCCTATGGATGGCTAATTTAGCATCTATCAGGCGTCCTGTCTTATCTCTGAGCTCTCTTGCCTTACCTCTTGTCCTTGCATTTCTTTCATGAATCAGCTGTGGTGCAAGTTCAAACAGCCAATGTGTTGATATACTGCTTGCATGTATCACTGTGCCATGAAGTAAAATATACTGACCGACAAACAGACAGAGAGAGAGAGATTAAAAATACTGCTAAATTTCTAAATTCCCCTAGTTTATGTCTCATGTTATTACCATGTTTATATAGGTTGTCATGCTGGACTTGTTCTGTATTCTGCTTTGTGCCAGCCATTTCTACTACTCTTTTTGGTTGCATATATTATATTTAAATACATTTGTATTGTAATAAAGCTGCTTTAATTCTGTACATGTCAGACTCCTGCTCTTCTCTGATATTTTTTTTTTATGCGACAAAACTATTTGCATGCACAATAATCATCAAGAAAGTAGATGCAACATTATGGCTCTAACGGTTTCTCCTCAGCTGTCCACACAGCAAGGGCCGAACTCGTGCAGGTGCAGCCAACTCACAGGTGCTGCTGCTGCATCTGTTGGCAGCTGACTGAGTAAAATGAAAGTAGAGAGAGGTTAATTTATTTTGTAATTGCTGAGGGAGGTCTGAAAAATAGCTAAATCTAACAACAAAATCACCAAGCTGGCAACAGTAATCTGAGCCACCTAATTCCCAGTTGGCATCTTAAATATCTGTTCTAAAAGTCTGCAGCTTTTGGCCCTGATAGAAACATACAGTAGTGCTTTAGGACACAAAGCAGCACGCCATTTTATCAGTAAAACAACAGAAGCAAGTGTTGACAGAGAATGCAAAGAACACAAAAGAGTGACCAAGCTTTGATTCATTGGTGAGAGATTTTTTTGTTTTGTTGTTATTTTTTTAATACAAGGTTCTAAGACACCAGGAGGGCCTGCTGAACTCTAACGTTCACTAAAGTTATCGAGTTGGCTTGCTATATGTTTTATTGTCTCTTTTGTGGTGCTTGACTGCATTAGATATGTTTTCAACCCAGCATTTATCTCCCTCTGTTATTAAACTGTCTTTAAAAGTTGGAAAACTAACAAAACTATCTCTGCAAACCTGTAATAAACTACATTATTGTATATGTATATTGTGCTCAGTACATGCCACATCATCTTTCATTGATTTTATATGTTCATGAACTACAAGCAGCTGACACAGTTTATGGGAAATGCTAGGTGTACCTTAGAAAAAAATGCCATTTGTCTTTGTTAATCTCTGGTGTTAACTGGGAAAAAAAATACAAACAAAAACTGTGTAATCTGTAAAATTCTGCATAGCTATACAAACACTGGGTTTTGATGTAACAGCTGTTAACAAATGTCAGAGAGCTAAATCTGAGTCTTTAAAGCACTGATAGCATGTTAGTGAGACTATGGTAAAACTCAGCAAGAGATTAGAAATAAGTTCATTCATCTGTGTAGCACAAACAGACATGATGGTGACGTGGGAATTCATATGTTATACTTACTTATGTACTAACAGTATAACTTGTCATAAGTACTCAGCTCGCTTCATCTAGTTTGAATGTGCTACTGTGTTTAACATCTCGTGTCTGATTCTGCTCATATTTAACCCGACATACTTCGAATATTGTTTAGCTCTGAAAGTTGAAGTAATTCCGCCTCTGGCTAATACAATCTAACAAGACTCAAAGGGAACTCTAGAAGGGTTTTTGGGAAAATCAGAACATTGTTTTTAAGATGATCCTTGTCTCACAGAAGAGTCGAAGTTTCACAGTTGTAATAACTGTCACCCTTTTAATGATATAACCAACAATTCCCCTTAGTGTTTGACTTAATTCTTTATAGAAACCCCTTTTTATAACCACATTGTTGTTTTCAAGAGTTTTGCTCTAACATTAAATAAGAAAAGTGGTTAAAGCCATTTTCAAGCTTGTTCAAGCTTCAGTGTTGACTTTCATAACTTGTAAATTAAAGACAGAGTTTATTTACCATCAATTAGAATTAATTCATCTGCGCCGGTGATTATATCCGCAATATTCAAAGCAGCTTCCACTCCTCGAACAGTAAATTACTGTTTTCTATGCAAGCTTTGTATTTGATTAACACGTTTATCTTGGGAACATGCAATTATGAAGCCTCCATTAGCTCTCCATTGTCTCCCCCTTATTGAAATGGATTTTTCTTCTAACCACTTGTGTGGTGGCCTTAATTTAATCTGGACGGTGAGGTAGTATGAAAACATCAAAGGTCTCAAAGGCAGCACCTTGCTCTAAGTAAATCCTTGATAACTGTCTTTCTAAAATAAATGCCCCCCTCTACATAATTGGTGACTGAAGCTCCAGCTCATGCTCCGAACTTCTTTTTTTTTTCCTTCTTTTTTTTGCCCCATCCTCCGTTGCGAAAACAAATCCACCATTCCCGCAGGCGCATTACTGCATAGTCACTGCGCCAGAATCCCCATGGCAACAGACATGTGCAACAGTCTGCCCTCCCCTTCCCCTCCACCCGCAGAGCTCCTTTCTCTCTGAGAAACTCAGTGAGCCTGAGAGAACAAACGTGCAGCGTCTCCTACAATGATCCACAGAGGTGGATACAGTAGAAGGGAGAAAATACGTCTTTCATAATAATGTGTCAACTCAAAAATCTGTTTTAGTTCAGCTGGTTGCTATTGGAAACTGCAGAAACTGAGGACATGGAGTAAAGAGCAGCAAGCACAGGGAGCAGGGAGGAAGTAGGTGGTATATATTCATCGTGACAAGGCGAGACAGCTTCTTGTTCTTGGACGTTTCGGGTGCACAAAGCAACCTGCAGCCAGTTAAAAGAGAAGGACCTGCACCATTACACTCTAAACTCTTTTTTTTTATTATTTATTTTTTTCTTAAGTAATGGGATTGCTTGCCACGCACTCTGTCCTCTCACTTTGTCTGTCTTTACTTCTCTCTCTGGCTCTTTCAGATACTCATTGTCTGGTTGCCTGCCCCACTCTTCCTTCATTCTGTGTTTGTTCTCAGTCTGACCTTCACAGTAATAATATTGTGAATTGGGGTTACTGCAAGTAAAGAAGTCAGGCTGACCGGCAAACCCCTATTTCCTGCTCACACAGCACCTCATCACAGTAGAAAAGACACATGATCTCTCTATCCACAGCTTGCAGGGGCCCGCTTACACTTCTTGCTTCGAACTGAACTAAGGCCCACAATTAAACTTGTGTTCTCTGCTTTGCCCTACAATTAGCTTTTTGGAAGTTTGTCTAGTTTATTCTTTTATTCGCTCTCACTTTAAGCTTTTCACAGCAAACCACTCCCACTTCCTCCCATTTACAATCAGCCAATTACCTTATCTTCTTTGCCCATCATCTACTGTCACGTTCCCTGGCCTCTGGCCTGGACGTGTATGTGAATGTCTGCTGCATATCTGCAACCCTGCTCCTGGCCTGCGAGACCTTCGTTCCCTCCTGTATGGTGATTGGATGTCCTCGGTTCCACCTGCTCAGGGGAGCCCCGCCCCACTCATCTTACAGGACAGCACCGACACACTGCTTCCTCCTCGGCGACCAACCAGCGGGAGTACCGATCCTTAAAAGGGAGGCGGTGACGGTGATCAGGGCAGCTGTGTTCCTTCAGGCCCACAGTTCGCCAGTTTGGGACTTGTAATAGTAGTGGTTGGTTGATTGACGCTTAGCGGTTTGTAAGAGCATTCTTCTTCCCTTAGTTAGACATTTGAGTACTTGATTTGATTGTGATTCTGCGCTCGTTCTTTCTTTACTTTGTGTATTTTGGGTTTAGCAGACATCTTTTGTTGATTAATTGTTAGAGCAGTATTTTGGTTTATAGGAGTCTTTTGAGTTTGTGTTTATTAATTTAGTTTATTGTTTACCTCGATTGAGGACACCTTGAGTTAATTATGTTTCTTTTGTTGTACTTGATGGCCTTAGATGCCTTGATTTATGTTGAACCCGTTTGTTGTTTGTAAATAAATAACTGTTATTATTTTATATTTCGTCTTATTTGTTTTGTTGACGACCCTATCTCCCCTGGTTCAACAAGTGGTCGTAACAAAGTGGGGGCTCGTCCGGGAGCTTTTTTGTTTTGTGTATATGTGTGGGCGAGCGCATACTCGCAATTGTTAGTTTAGTGGATTCTGCACTGCGGAAGTACGTGGCTGACTTCAATATGGCTCCGTTTGAACTAGAGGAATTTAAGGAGGATCCGACCCTAGATCGTGTAAAACAGTGCAGGAAAGATGATTTGACTGTCCTGGCTGATTGTTATGACATCCCTGTTGGTAAAAAAATGTTGAAGCGTGAATTGAGGGAGTTGGTTGTGGCTGGACTAGTCGAAAGAGGCGTTCTGCGTGGTGTTGTGGCTGACTCTGCCTGTTTGCCTGCGGAGGCTGGTCCGTCTGAGGAGGCGGGACCTAGCAACGCTGAGCTCGAGTGTCAATTGGGCACAGCTGGTGGTGAGGAATCAACTCCGGAAGGTGAGGATAGGAAGACTCCACCTGTCACTCTCCCCAGGTTTGATCCGCTCATCTTAGAAAGTAGCTCAGTTTCCTCCCGGCTTGATGCCAGGTTGAGGGTACAACTAGAAAGGCTACGGCTGGAACATCAGCACAAGATGCAGCTCGAGATCCGCCGTATGGAGATCGAGGCCGATACGCAGGTTCGAATACGCCGTCTAGAGCTGGAAGCTCAGTCCCAGTCCACTTTAACCGCCCCTGATGTCCCTACAGGCTCGTCGGGTGGCTCAGACCTCTCTCACCCCTTTGACATTTCCAAATTTATTCCCTTTGTTCCTGCCTTTGGGGATGGCGAGGTTGACTGCTACTTTGCAGCTTTTGAGAAAATAGCCATAACTTTGCGGTGGCCTCAGGAATGGTGGGCCCTGCTTGTGCAGTGCAGACTGAAAGGGAAGGCTCAAGAGGTAGTAGCAGCGCTCCCTCTTTTGGACAGCCAGCGCTACGACAAGGTGAAGGCGGCGGTTCTAAAAGCTTATGAACTAGTACCTGAAGCCTATCGCCAACAATTCAGAAATTATCAGAAAAAGCAGTCCCAAACTTTTGTAGAGTTTGCACGCGAAAAGAGTGGTCTATTGGACCGTTGGTGCTCCTCTGCTGGTGTAAGCAGGTTGGAGACGTTCCGAGAGTTAATTCTATTAGAAGAATTTAAGAAGCAACTACCAGAAAGCGTGGTAGTTTATTTGAATGAACAGCGTGTGAGTACGTTGTCGGCGGCAGCCGTCATAGCTGATGAGTACGTACTGACACATAAGACTGTGTTTAAGCCGGTTGGTGAAACCCCGGCGGGAAGACATATGAAATCGGTTAACCTTCGCGTTCAGGATGAACGTGAGTGTTATTATTGTCATAGACCAGGGCATTTGATAAGCAACTGCCTGAAACTGAGAAATAAACAAGGACAATCACCTCCGAAAAGAAAAGGAGTGGGATTTGTAAAAAGCAGAAAAACGGGAAAGGAGGCTGATAAAGCTCTGGACCCCTGTTTTGCTCCGTTTATTACGGATGGTATTGTGGCGCTAACTGAGAATGTGGACGATCAAGTAACTGTCAAAGTGTTACGGGATACGGGAGCTTCCCAAACGCTCATTCGAGCAGATGCTCTACCCTTTTCAGATGACTCATACGCAGGGTATAGAGTCATGCTGCGTGGATTGGAGATGGGTTATGTACCCCGACCTGTGCATTTGGTACACATAAAAACCAATGTGGTTAGTGGCGTTTTTCCAATGGCTGTCTGTGATGTGTTGCCCATTGATGATGTCTCGATTCTCTTAGGAAATGATCTTGCAGGAGGCCGCGTCCTACCCGCTTTGGAGGTGATGGATGCCCCTGTGGTTCAGCCACCCATCTGTGTGGTAACCCGTGCTCAGTCACGTAAAAACACAAATTCGGATGATGAGGTTGTCGATTTGGCTGATAGTTTTCTGGCTGACTCTTTTTCAGAAGAAGGGAAACGAAAAGGAGAGGCTGAGGAAAGAACCCCCTGTCCTGATGTAAAAACTCAGGCGGAAGGACTGTACCCTGCCGCTTCTCCGCTGCCCCTTTCTCGGTCAGGTCTGTGTGCGGCGCAGAGGAAGGATCCCACGCTACAACAGTGTTTCAAGAAGGTGGTAAGCGCTGAGGAGTTAGCTGCAGTCAACAGTGGGTATTTTATTAGCAATGACGTGCTTATGCGACGTTGGTGCCCGGTTGCAGTTCCGGGAGAGGACTGGAATGTGGGTGAACAGATTGTGGTTCCAGCGCCGCTCCGACAGCACGTATTATGGTTGGCTCATGATGATCATTGGTCCGGTCACATGGGGATAAATAAAACTTACAAGCGTGTGTTGAGACAATTCTTTTGGCCTGGTGTAAAAAGAGATGTAGTTCGCTATGTTCAGAGCTGTCATGGGTGTCAGATCACCGGAAAGCCTAATCAGCGGATTCCGTGTGCCCCATTACACCCAATACCGGTAGTAAGCGAACCGTTTGAACGATTACTTATAGACTGTGTAGGACCTTTGCCACGAACTAAAACAGGTAACTGTTTTCTGCTAACGTTGATGTGTGCTACCACCAGATATCCGGAAGCCATACCTTTGCGCAGGATAACTGCCAGAGCGGTAACGAACGCTTTATTGAAATTCTTTTCCACCTTCGGGTTGCCGAGATTAGTGCAAACTGATCAGGGTAGCAACTTTACTTCGAGGCTGTTTAAACAGGTCTTAACAGACTTGCAAATCAAACACGTTACCAGTACAGCCTATCATCCAGAGAGCCAAGGCGCACTGGAAAGATGGCATCAGACACTTAAATCGATGTTAAGAAAGTATTGTTTAGAGAACACCAGAAACTGGGATGAAGGCATCCCTTTTGTGGTTTTTGCTGCTAGAGAAGCACCTCAAGAGTCACTTGGATACAGTCCGGCAGAACTTATATTTGGATACTCGCTGCGGGGACCGTTGAAGGTTTTAAAAGAAACCCTGTTAGATAGTGATCTCTCGCCCGACACGAACGTATGCGAATACGTGAATTCCTTCCGAGCTAGACTAAAGAAGGCTCGTAGTTTAGCATCCGAGGCATTGAAAGTCGCTCAAGTAAAAATGAAGCGATATTATGACAGGAAGGCTGTAGTGCGGCACTTTACTGATGGCGATATGGTTTTAGCCATACTTCCAATCGCAGGAAATGCGTTGGAAGCGCGATTCTCGGGACCATATAAAGTTAAGAAACGTTTATCAGAAACGAATTATGTAATCGCTACGCCGGAAAGAAGACGAAAAACTAGGACATGTCACATAAATATGTTAAAGGCGTATGTATCCCGTGATGTGCCGGTTAATGCGGAACGCACTAGCAGGTTGCCAGATCCTGTCATTCCGGAAGTACAGTGTGGTGTCATAATAAGAGACCAGGAAGTCGCTCCGATCGAACGTCAGTGGTCGGAAACACTCGCTGCGAAGCTCACTCCTCGATTATGTAACTCTGAGATGTTACAGCACCTCCCACGTACATTAGACCATCTTTCACAAGACCAGAAACCTGAGTTGCTCGCGTTAGTTCAAAGATTTCCTCAGTTATTTCAGGACATTCCGACTCGAACCAGTGTCATTACACATGACATCGATGTAGGAAGTAACAGGCCTACTAAACAGCATCCCTACAGGTGTAGTGTTCCGAAACGACACTTGATGGCTCAGGAAACCGATTATTTGGTACAACATGGCTTTGCTCGTCACAGTAAAAGTCCATGGAGTTCGCCTTGCCTCATCGAGAGTAAACCGGATGGATCCCCTCGGTTTATCACGGATTATAGAAAAGTAAATGCCCTCACGGTAATGGATGCATATCCGATGCCGAGAGTGGATGACTGTGTAGACGCCATCGGATCTGCTCTGTTTGTAACCAAGCTAGATCTGTTAAAGGGCTATTGGCAAGTCCCTTTGACAGATAGAGCTTCGGAAATTTCCGCGTTTGTAACACCTGACAGTTTTCTGCAGTACACGGTAATGGCATTTGGAATGTGCAATGCACCGGCAACATTTCAACGTCTAGTCAACACCCTGTTTTCTGATCTTCCCTACTGTACTGCCTATCTGGATGATGTGGTAGTGTTTTCGGATACCTGGGAAGCACATCTGTCAGCGTTAGGAGAAATATTTACGCGATTAGAGAAAGCCAATCTAACCTTAAACCTCGCTAAGTGCGAGTTCGGGAAAGCCACTGTTTCCTATCTTGGGAGACAAGTTGGACAAGGAAAGGTGCGTCCTTTTGAAGCAAAAATAGACGTCATTGACAGATTCCCACGACCGGTAGATAGGAAATCGCTCCGCCGTTTCTTGGGTATGGCGGGGTATTATAGAAACTTTTGCAGGAATTTCGCTACGGTTGTTGCGCCCTTGACTGCGTTAGTTAGTCCGAAACAAACATTTAAGTGGACCGATGAGTGCCAACACGCGTTCGCTAGTGCGAAGGCGCTTCTCAGACATGCTCCAGTGCTCGCTGCCCCGGATCTCACACAACCATTTACGCTTGAAATCGATGCAAGTGCTGTGGGAGCGGGAGCTGTTCTTCTGCAATCAGATCACAATGGAATTGATCACCCCGTTGGGTTCTACTCGCGGAAGTTCAACCGGGCCCAAATGCATTATTCCACCATCGAGAAGGAAACATTGTCACTGTTGCTGGCTCTGCAGCATTTTGCCGTATATGTGGGCTCCTCGTCTGCGCCGACCATAGTATATACGGATCACAACCCGTTAACATTCTTATCCCGAATGTATAATCAAAATCAAAGACTTATGCGGTGGGCCCTCATAGTCCAAGAATACACCTTGGAAATTCGCCACAAAAAGGGTTGTGAGAATGTTTGTGCTGATGCTTTGTCCCGTCTTGAAATGAATGGTGATGACGGTGATTAAAGAGTGATGTGGTGAATGAAAAAGGTGGATGAAGATAACACTGGAAAATCTGTTAATACCTGTATAGATTATATGGCTGACGTTTTCTTGTGTTTCAGTTTGAGAAAGTGTCGTGGGAGAATTTGTACTTTAAGGGGGGGAGTGTCACGTTCCCTGGCCTCTGGCCTGGACGTGTATGTGAATGTCTGCTGCATATCTGCAACCCTGCTCCTGGCCTGCGAGACCTTCGTTCCCTCCTGTATGGTGATTGGATGTCCTCGGTTCCACCTGCTCAGGGGAGCCCCGCCCCACTCATCTTACAGGACAGCACCGACACACTGCTTCCTCCTCGGCGACCAACCAGCGGGAGTACCGATCCTTAAAAGGGAGGCGGTGACGGTGATCAGGGCAGCTGTGTTCCTTCAGGCCCACAGTTCGCCAGTTTGGGACTTGTAATAGTAGTGGTTGGTTGATTGACGCTTAGCGGTTTGTAAGAGCATTCTTCTTCCCTTAGTTAGACATTTGAGTACTTGATTTGATTGTGATTCTGCGCTCGTTCTTTCTTTACTTTGTGTATTTTGGGTTTAGCAGACATCTTTTGTTGATTAATTGTTAGAGCAGTATTTTGGTTTATAGGAGTCTTTTGAGTTTGTGTTTATTAATTTAGTTTATTGTTTACCTCGATTGAGGACACCTTGAGTTAATTATGTTTCTTTTGTTGTACTTGATGGCCTTAGATGCCTTGATTTATGTTGAACCCGTTTGTTGTTTGTAAATAAATAACTGTTATTATTTTATATTTCGTCTTATTTGTTTTGTTGACGACCCTATCTCCCCTGGTTCAACAAGTGGTCGTAACATCTACATACCGACACACACACTTACATCCACATTCCTGACTGCTGCTTTCTTAATATATCCATTAGAAATTATTTACCTCAGATGTAGAGATGTGAAGCTTTTTGTTTAAGTTATTTTAGGAGAGAGCCCTTAACTCTTAAAACTCTAAGACATTATTTACTAGTTTGGTTTGCCTGATTTTTGTTGTTTTTTGTTTGGTTTGTTTGTTCATTACCTCTGCCAAGAGGTTATGTTTTCAGTGGCATATGTTTGTCTCTGTTAGCAGCATACAGGGTGAGGTGAACCTAGTCACAGTAGGACTGAACGAATACTCTTATGTCTATCCGCCGTCAGATTGTGAAAGAGTTGCTAAGAAGAAACACTGAGAGCTTCACAGAAAACACCAAGATGTTTGTTATTGTTGCTGTCACCAGCCATGCCATGGTATTATTGGCATCTACACTAACAACCATTAGTTTTAAAGTAATTAGCTAGAGAAATAATCATGTTTTCATGGATCACTTGTGGATTTACCATTTAGAGTCTCAGAGTAAACACTACATTTTGCAGCTGGATTGTAAACCTGGATAGGATATAAATGCCTGGAAAACTTATGTAGATCATTCAAAGGGTATGCTATCAATCACAACTCACCCCACCGAGTTACACAATACTATTCCTTAAAAATAGTTCACAACATTAAGCAATAGGGCTCAAGGCTTATTCCTAATTTTACCTACCTGGTATGTGTTTGCTCCACAGTGTTAACAGCCAGCATTAATGTTCTTTTCAGCTTCTTTACAGCTCATCCCACTGACCTTAAGTGAGCTTAAGTAAAAATAGCTTTAAAACAAAAATGAGGGGGGTGATTGTTTCTAGTGCTCTATGACAGTGATTCCCAACCCTGGTCCTCAAGGCCAACTATCTTGCAGGTCTTAGATGTCTCCCTGCTGCAACACAGCTTATTCAAATTCATGGATGATTAGCAGACTGGAGCAGAGCTTGTCAGAAAGCCATTTAATTTGAATCAGGTGTGTTGCAGCAGGGAGACGTCCAAGACCTGCAGGATAGTGGGCCTTGAGGACCAGGGTTGGGAATCACTGCTCTATGAGATGTGCATATGCAGTTTACATTGCCCTACTAGTTGGCACGATTTGTTCAACTTCCGCAAGGTTATTTTTATATCCGTTCATTCATTCACCAAGTCCATTTTGGTACTTGCACATTTACACAGCACCACCTCTTGAATTGCTTCACTTTCTGTGAAAGCCTAAAATGACTGAGAACCAAATGCCCTTGAGAGTGGTAGATTGCTCTATTGTATCATGCCATCTCCATTTTCTTTTTAAAGCTCGTGCAGCTTGATTTAAAGGTGGCAGGGTCATCACGTCCACATGACATCAGTCCGCAGTGATAAAAGGGTGAACTCTTTAACCGTGATTAGCAGCAGCACTAGATTACTTCAATTAGTGTGTAATCACCTCTGACATTAGAGGTGAATGGCCTGACGCCTGAGCGATTCTTGAATACCATCACTCTCACGCCCACTGCTACCAATATCCACAAGAGCCATAATTTTTTTCCACCCACATTTCTCTGCTTGTTCCTCTCATTTTTTTCCCCAAATATTCCCCTTAAGGGTGACTCTGTCCTTTAAAAAAAGGAGATCATATCCATACATGCCACAGCACATCAGAACATCAGTGTCATCACATGTCATTTGTATTTGTCATGTCAATGCTGCCATTTGACAGCAAATTCTGGTTTGTCGCAACAAAATGTCAAACTCTCTGACATCATTAAAGGTCACTAAAGAGCAGTTTAAGGTGTTTTAATATCACTGCAGCTGACTGGCAATATCAGAACAACCAGAAATAGAACTGGTGGTGTCCACAGTAAGAGAAGATTTCAAGTGAATTAGGGATAATGAGAACTTACAATTGAGAGTCAGTATGACTGATGAGTTTTCCCATCATTGGGCGACTGGGATTGGGGTCACTGGCTTTGAGGCAGAAAAGTCAAAGCACCACTGAAGGCTCTTTTGTTTTTACTTCTTTTCTTCTTTTTTGTGCTTGATTTATTTTCTTTTTCTTTCCGTTTGACGGAGGATGATCATAGCCCACAGCTGTTAATTTCACAGTACTCGTGCAAGCTTTCACAAGTGAGCAAACACGCAAGCAAGAACACACACGCATGCATTTCTACCTTAATTTTCCTTTAGATTGATTTAGGTGCACATAATAAAGTAATATGTTTCAGCATGACTCACCCTCATTACGGGAGCTCCAGGAAGATTCTAGTTTAATATTGCAGATGTTCTACCAATTTAAAGGCAACCAAAACGATTTTTCTTTTCCCCCAGACACTATTATTTAGTCATTTAAGCCAACTTGTGAATCACAAAGTCTAGGAGGAAGGCAGGAGAATTAACAAAAAAGCAAACGGGAAGCCAGGCTGATATTCAATTCTCCAGGGATGCCTAATCTTCCTCAGCAAGGGATTGTTTTTTGCCAACAGGGGTCCATAGCAGCAACATCTATGAGCATGTCTCGGACCATCTCTTCCACATTACTTATAAATTGGAGGCAGGAGGAACCTCGGGTGGCCTGTAAACTGTCTTTGGAGACTTTTGCTTCTCCTCTCTCTTTCCATCTCCCTAATTGGCTATCTATCCTCATTTTACCCTTTTCTTTGGTATTCTGAGGATGAGCCTTTCTTAATTTGTCTTGGCCAAATAGCTCTTTCCATCTCTGATGTTAAGAGCAAAATATCTCTTCATCACTGCCACAGTTTCTTGATAGGAATAAAGCACTTCACCCCTGGAAAGTGTAGGGCAATATTTAAGAATGAAATAATATCCTGCTTTTGTTCCTGGACCTTCATTATTAACTTCTTGAATCATCCATGCTGTCATTTCTGAACTGACCAGGTCGTTTATTTATTAGCGCTGGTTTCAATTTGCTGCATGGAACGATGTCACCAATGTCCCCCTAATGACTCTATCACAGGAGTTTACAGCTTAATTTACCAACATACCGGCTCGGCCTCTTTGGCATGCAGACGATCTCTCTGCTCTCTGTTCTCATTAGTCAGACCACACGTGATATGACTAAGCTTCAAATAACTACATATATAAGTGTAAAATCATTCCCATTTAATGTCCCTCTGCTCTGTTTTTCTACTCATTGCTACTGTCCTATGCTGAGATTCTTCGTTAAATCCTATAATGCAGACTAATTAGCTCAGATGAAGTAATCTCTTTTTATACAGTTACACACACAGTTTATAAAAAATTAACGGAGGTTTAGCTTTTTGTTTTATTAAAACCTATATTTATGTTCAGTACTTTTGCCTGAGCCATGGTGTGCATCCCTTTCTTTTCCTTTTCAGCTGTTCCCTTCACTGACACTGAATCACCTGCCTCCATGTAATGCAATCCTCTGCATCTTCTTCTCTTACACCAACCAACTTCATATCCACCCTCACAACATCCATAAATCTCCTCTTTGGTCTTCCACTGGGCCTCCTGCCTAGTAGTTCCTACCTCAGCATCCTTTTACTGATATATTCACTATATCTCTCTATGAACAAGACAGTTTATTTTACTTATTAATTACTGGTATTACAGTTTATTTTACAGTCTTACCTTAACTTTCTAACACTTCACTTATATAGAACACTGAATCACACATGAATAAAGACAAACATAAAAAACTGTGGTTGTCATATATTCCCTCTTGATTTATATCTGTCATTTCCCTCCCCTTCTGCCGCCAACTCCAAGTTCCGTTTTGGCATTTGTTATCTTGATTATAGACTGGAGGATTATAATTGAATATTCATTGGTCTTTGTCCATGCACAACTCAACATTAATCATTCCCCTTTCTAATCCCGCCTGTCTTTTATCTTCCCACATAAAGGAGCGTTAATCCCTAAATCCCTGTTTAGAGCACGCAGTCATTTTTCCTGCTCACTTGACAAAGTGCCATTGGCTACTTCTGTCAGGTGATGATTGCAGGTCTACAAGGTTATTCTCAGTACTTATAGGTACCACTTTTGTTTCAGGGTTTTTTTTTTTTTTTTTTTGTTAATGGCCTAAAATGAATTTGTAGAGAGTGCTGTCTTTTTCACATTCTCATTTCACTCAGAATGCCCTTAAACAACTGAGCTTCATAGAAGTCTATTTAATCCTACGGATACAGTAATCTGGTTTTAGGATAATGACGCAACTCAAACTACTTGCCTTCGTATAGAAGAATGTAAGCTTGGGGTCTGTATTTATGGCACATCCAAGAGAAGGAAATTAATCTTTACTGACCTAAAACTCCCAGAGTTGTGAACTTTTGGTCCCACTTTTAGGAAATGGAGTAAAAGCAGTTTATCAATGCTCTTAACCTTGGGAAGGCACGCTGCCTGTCCAAGATTTAGTGAGGCTGCAGAAATGTGCTCGAGTTCCCAGTAGAATGAAAAATTTAACACAAACAGGGACATTTTCTTGTGTATGAATGGAAAATTAAAATAATAGAATATAAAATAATTAACCCCTCAAAGGGTCTTGATTAGATGCTTTGATTTGAGTAAATGTTATAATAATTGTACTTAAAAGCTTCAGGAAGTTGTATTTTTAACTTTGGGGTGGCTTTATTTTACAATTCCATTTACAATTCCTGCTACAAAAAAGAGAACATATTATTATTATTTTCATTTTTTATTCCAAAGTTTATTTCAAACATGTTCTTTCATTTACAATATTTACATCTTCACATTTCATGTCTGAAAAAGAGTAGGCAGAAGTATAAACTTATATAGCCCTACCCCATTTCTACAATACTATGTAACACTCCAACTCTATTACACAACTCACAAGTTATTATTTTCACCTTCTTTTAGCTCAAATATTTGATTTAAATTCAGTCACAATAAAAACTTCTAAATATGTAATTATTCAAATTATTTTGACTCTCTAAATTTTAGTTTTATGATGATGTAACTTTTTCTGAAAAGGAAAGAAAAGGAAAATAAAATCCATATAATAGATATATAATAGGATTTCCATTACATAAACTCGTAAAAGAGTTTCACTGGAAGTAATATTGTTTTGCACTTCCCGGCCACCGTACATAATTCTATGAGGTATCAATAAATAAACTACATTTTATTGATATACATTGTTATTATGATTATTTTCATTCCTCTACAGTCCTCTGCAGAATTCTGCAGGTTCTTTTTAATTGTACAAGGTCAGCAGTGTCGGTGAGAAGCAAAGTGAAATGTGTGGATGGTATAGCACAACAACCTCTAGCAGGATAAAGTACGGTGGCTGACAAATGCAAAATATATTAACAAATTTGAAAACATATCCAGAGTTTGGGAAACAAATCTACAAAATATTCAACTCTTGTAGAAGAGCTGAGACAAATCTACAAGAGGCCAAACAGACATACAAATCTAGAAACAAATTAACAAAAGACGGCCCTATAAAGAAAGGAAATGTCCTAAATACTGAAAGTGATTCGGCGATGACTTCATCTTGTCGTAAAAACAAATGTTTATAGTCCAGCTACAAGCCAGAAGTCAGCAGCAGTTCTTTGAGGACAAGAACTGCATGGAACGTGCTTCATGAACAAGCTCCAGAGATTGTCCACATGAAGGAAAAAAAGGTAACCTCTCACTTTCTGGCTGAAGCTGAGTCTCCGAAAAGGGCAAAACATTGCTCAGTTATTTATACGCATTTGAAAGGCATCATATGGAGCCGATGAGGAAGTGCTCATAGTTCGTGGAGCAGAGTGGATTACACAGAAAGCAGAACCATCTCGAAAAGCTTTTTCACTGTTGATGCAGTACTTTCTCAGCTATTAGCCATCTCTGATTCAGGAGGGAAAAACTAGTCTCCTGAGGATGACGATGGATCATCTAGCGACAATGAAAGTGATCCTCTGTGCATCCATCCATAATAATAATGTACCTAAGCATCACATGGGAGATGGCGACACTAAGGCTTTACCTTACTGAGGTCAGTGAGGTAGAATTCCAATATTTAGGAGGGTTTCTGGATGTGGGTGAGGTAGCAGGGGTGGAAACGTAGCACTGCGATATCTGGGAGCAGCAGAGGTTCAAACAGCGCTCTAAATATCGATGATTATGGCTGTGTGTATTTGAGAAATGAGGAACTGCATCACAGGTGGATCAGACAGTTTAATGAGACAACTGAGTCTCATCTAATACGGCTGCCAACTCATGATGCCACAACATGACATTAGATGAATATCATAAACTCTGGTTCATATTAAACATTTATGCCTTTGAAACTTTAAAAAAAATTGCCTAAAGGGTTGATCTTTCTCAGTATGGGTATTTTATATGGCGACCAACTCAACTCTGAGTGAACCTCCACATGTTGAGGAATGTGACTCCAAAATGAAACTGAAGTGCTTACTGTAAAAGGATAATGCAATGTTTCACTATTCCAGTAATTTCAGACTGTAAATATGAGCTTTTACCACTTGGACCTTACTGGAGAATGATAGTTTCATTTGATTAACAAACTAGGGAAGATGAACATCTGGCAGCAATTAACCTTCAGCCCTGCATCCATGCCCATGGAGCAGCATGCCTCAGCTGAACTGGGCTTCGCTCCAGTTCTCTAAAGCCCACTTCTCTCTACAACAACTTAATCGACATATAGAGTAAAGAATTACAGTAAAGTATGTGTTTTGTCTAATTGTAGCATATCAGGTCAAAGACCCTTTTTGCAAAAAGCTGATCAACACCCAAATATACTCAAAGATCGCAGTCCTGGCAAGATATTGTGTCTACAAAGAAGCAGCATTAAGAGATGGTTCCAACAGCACGAGTCTGGGTGTAAAATATCCACCAATTCATCATACTGCATCTCAAAAAATGTTTAGGTGTTGGAAATAATCCCCCCCCCCCCCCTTTATTTTTATTTAAGATTTCTTCTTGTTGCTGTGCAGGGTGGTTTTTACCAGGCTTGTAAAATTCATCCAGGTCACAACATTTACCTTTGCCAGTTCAGAAATGCTGTGTGTGCACAGCACTCTGGGAGAAATCAAATCTTAGAGACTGCAGTCTTTATCCATCTGATCCACAATTTTGTGGCCAAGGTTAGAGTTGTAGCACAATCTTGAGAGTTTGTTATAATGGGAGGTCTGTCTTGCGTGGGATGAAGCAAAAAAGATGAACGTAGGCTGTTCTGCATCTGTGGGTGGTGCATTCAATTACTTTCATGAAGCTGTGGACATTCAGAACATGTTTAGAAATGCTGGCTTCACAAGCAAAATGGTCATATATATTACATAGAAACTAAAAAACAAAACAAAAATTAAACATAATTCTCACTAAAAAACTGTATTAATTAATTTTGCAGCACATATCTTTGAAATGAAGTGGTTTGCTGTTAGAAAGGTGGATTTTCCTCATGGCATATTAATGTATCACAACACAAGTGTCAGTTGCGCAGACAGAGCCGCTTGGAGCAGACTTCTTTGAACAGCTTGCTAAACCAAATGATAAAAGAATGCAAAACAGTGCCATGCTGCCTGAAGATAGTCATGAAAGACAAAACAAAAGTGAATTTAACATTCTGCTAATGCATGTAGCAGCATGAAAACCACCTGTAATTAATTATTTTATGGTGTTGTGGTCAGTTTCCTCTGCAGATGCAGGCTGGCATTTTTCAAACAGCACTTATATATTTTTTTTTTAAAAAGAAAACACATGAACATTTTTAAACCTGCATTTCAGGTTTTGCTGTAGCTCAGATTGTACCACCTCTCATCTGGTCGAAGGAGCAACAGTTCGTAGCTTCAGATGCAGACACGAACATCTCATTAGTGTGGAATTACATTTAGGTTTGTGCAAAATCTAATGACATATGGCATCCCACCGTGATGCAATAAGGTTACAGGTTTTCAGGATCATTAGCTTGTTGAAGTATGAATTGTTCTCTACAAATATGCAAACACAAGGGTGCGGCATTTCTCTGAAACAATCTGCCATCCTCCTGAAAATGACCTCATGGGTCATTTGTTCATACAGTCGTAAAGAACCTTTAATAATGTATAAGGAGAATGCAACCTCTCCTGGTAATGAGAGCGTCTGCATGTTATATGCAAAAAGCACTAGTGGTCTTCTAGACAAATTTTGTTATGTCATCACAGTGAGCTATAATCCTTTTTCCCTTATTGCATCTCCTTCTGAAAATCAGAATTGTGTTCTATTTCTTTGTAGGTTGTTAGAAAAGTAGTCTCTTTGTTAACTGTGCCATTGAACAGCTGATAACCTTCAACATCATGTTTGTGATTTTGAAATAATTTTTTTCCCTGGGAGGTTACTCTTTCATCTGCTATATTGATCTCATTCATGAGAGGTTTTCAAAGAGCATAAAAGCAATGAGCCATGACCTGCCCAACTCTCCCTGTGATTGGCACTCCAACTGAACATCACACTTAAATCCAACCAGTGTATCCAATCAAAGTAATGAGTACTAGTCAGTCAAAAGGGGGCACATTGACTTGCAGCACATTAATGAATCTGATGATAACAAATTAATAGATTATTTAGAAATAGGTGTTTTCAATACTGGCTGAAAAGAATGTGTTTATATACCAATGAACATGTTTAAACCTTTTACTAATCAACTCCTGCAAAGTGGTCTCAAACTTGGATTACTTAAATAGTAATAGGACTTTTTTTTCCCCGTAATCCACTATGAAATGCAAACATGACTCAAGTGTTTGGCTTTGTTCCCTCCAGGGAAGTGATTTAAAGCCCATCAGTCATCCTCTGAGACCACTAGTAGACAGCCTCTTTTTAGCTGATTGGAGTCTGGCCTTCTTGATTTAGCTAATTCTGTATCTGTGAAGTTGTTTTTGTAACTCAAAGCTTAATGTATTGATCTAGTCATAGTGGGCTCATTTTTGATCTGCCTGATCGTGCTTTGGATTCAACGGATTTAGTTTACACAAAGTGTTATAAGGGGCCATGCAGTGCCTCCTTAGAAGCTTTCAGTTTAGCCACAATTTGACACTGAGAAAACATTTCTTAACTTAGAACAGTGGCTCCTATTCATGTTATCTGAGAAGAAAAAAAGAACAAACAAACAAAAAAAAACAACACAAAATTCAGTTTGAAAGGGAGCAGGTCCATCGTTACAGTCAATGTATTCCACATTTCTACTGTTGTGCTCCCCCAATATAGTGTTAAGAAGAACTTTTTAGTGTATTTCCTCATTTCAAGCTAATTTATTTTATTATGTGAGTCCACAAGGGCAGGAATCAATCCAGCATTTTTCACAAGCTCCCTTTATTTATGTTATATTGAACCTCTTCGTAGGTCCTCAGATCAGGCAGAATGAGACTCTTCTGCCATGAGCCCCGCCTCCCTGATGTGGGCTGCCCCTGATAAGTCAGCTGTCGGGAGTAGTTGGGAGTGTGGATTGTTTTCGTCATAGAAACACTCATAAACAGGCAGACCTCATAAACAAACCAAAGTAATATAATACTTAGTAAACAATGTCAACACAAACACTTGCCTTATATATTTGTACCTGCCCCTGTTAATAAGTGTACATGTGGCAAATGTACCCCAATACCAACAAAGGTGGAAAACGTCTGCTGCCAAGAAATAGATGAGGTAATGATGCTAAATGCTAAAACTTTCATGCATTAGAACACCATAGTTAGCTGTATTTCTAGCCACTCTATGTACATGTTTTGTTTCACGTGGCTAATCAGCTGGGTGTTTTTAGCGTGGTTGCTAAGTTTGTAGCATTTCCTTCTACAGTTTTGATCGCTAACTTTCTGGTCAACATTACATATGTGTTACCTGCTGGTAGCGATCAGGTACTGTAAGTGTGGGTGAACTCCTTTAGTTTGACCGTTCACACATTAACGATCAAAACAAAACAGACAACTTATTCGGTTTTACGTACAGCTTGTGGCTCAGGATTGGAATCGCGGTCCTTGATTGTAGGAGCAGACCCTCCTTTCGACTAAAGCCTAGTAGCAAATCCCTTGTTGTAAGAGCCCTTATTCATCCAACAGTCTTCGGTGAAGTGCCGGTCACAAATACAAACGTGCAACTCTGTGGCTGGCCAAAGAAGCATTTTTTGTGTCAAATGTTAACATTGAAAACGTTGCAGTGTCCACCACGGAGTCTTCCACCTTACACTGAGCTATTCAGGTTTACTGATGTTTTTGAACTTAAATCATGTTTAGTTAAAAATATCTCTGCAAATGTTGAGGCAACTTATGATTACAAGAGGCCTCAGTTGACCCAAGTTGACCCTGCAAAAGAAGCACTTATGGAAAATGGATGAATGGAATACAGATTTCCTAACTAAGGAATGAGTTGTTGAGAAAACTTTAAAAGGTGATGCAACCAGCTGCAAAGCATTTGTGAGTAAACTCAGCAAAAAAAAAAAAAAAAAAAGTGCTGTGTCATCCTTCAGTGAGAGTGTAAAATCAAATTGAAATATTAAGTTGGACAAACTTGAGACAACTATTCAGATTTACTCATGCAATTAAGTTGATGCAACTTAAGTTAATTTTTCTTTGTTTGTTTCTTTGTTTGTTTACAGTGAGTGCCTTGCAGTCTAAATGCAATAAAACAAAAGAGTTGAGTAAAACAGTTAAAAGCCACGGAAATACAACAAACTAGTCAAACAGATGAATTGAAAAAGAGTTCAAGGTTTTAGGTGAGTTTGAACAGGTGGGTTTTCAGATGGGATTTAAAGAACGGGAGGGAGTCAACATTATGGAGGTCGGGTGGACGAGAGCTCCAGAGTTTGGGAGCAGAGCGCCTAAAAGCCTGGCTCTCCACGGTAATAAGGTGATGGGATGGGACAGTGAGATGAAGAGAGGAAGAGGATCTGAGCGAATGGGAGGTGATAGCAGTGTGGACCAGAGCAGACAGGTATGGAGGAGTGAGATGATGGATGGCCTTTAAAGTGAAAAGGAGGCTTTTGAAAAGGATACGGAAATTTATGGAGAGCCAGTGAAGCTGTTGTAGGACAGGGGTCATGTGATAAGAGGATGGAGTTTTAGTGATTACCCGAGCAGCAAAATTCTGGACTAGTTGAAGTTTATGGAGATTTATGAGACAGACCAAAAAGAAGGGAGTTACAATAAGGAGTAATAATACAGTAAAAAAGAAAAAATATACTGCTTACCCTAACATTGATGATCATGGCTGGGTGTACCGTAACATCCACTAAACAGTAATTAAAGAAGGAAAAGGAAAATCCATACAGCCCCTTTTTAATGATTCTCATCTCTATCTGTTTAGCTTAAGTTACACACTCACCCTCCTCGTCTTCTTCACTCTGACAATCAACATCATTATTTGTTACAGGTGTACAAGAGGGTCATGCAGCTAGTTCAGTTTATTTGCCTGTATTTTATTTACCAGTTTCATGGACTGGCCCACAAAAAATAACATTATATTAATAGCCGACCAAACACTGTGGTAAATCAAGCAACACATGAAATCAACAAACTTTGATATGGTTGTTATGTGTTTTTAAAAATATGTTTCACATTGGCTATGCTTAAGTTCATACTCTGATATCTGGGATTATTCTAATTATGACATTTAATGGAAAATAACTCAAACTACTTAAAATCATAGTTTCACGGGAAAATTGGAAACAGGCTACTGGGACTGCATGTTTTATAATGGAAAGTTATGCTTTTTTAATGGAGCCAGTCCGAATTGGCCATCAGTGGTATTGCACTTCAAGGCACTTCTTCATGTTGCACAACAGTTCAACATGAAATGCATAATAAATAAATAAATTAAAAAAGCTTATGGCTCTTTTAGAGATTGTTTAAACTTTCCTGCACAAGATAATGCTTGACTTATATACTTTTTATGCTTCCAAAGACTATATATATATATATATATATATATATATAAAGAAAAAAGTCAACATGCTACATCTGTATGTCTCTGTCTCCCTCAGCTCCTGATTATCAACAATTCAACACAAGGCTGTATGACCCAGTATACTGACTATAAGTTCATTGAGATGAAGCCAGAGACAGCAGACCTCCCTCCACAGCTCTGGTGCCGTGTTGTGTTAGCAGATGCAACGTTATGGGGCTATTATTGTAGCAATATTATCTACAAATCCGTGTTGAAAGTCACAAATGCATACAGAGAGTCGTGTATCCGTATCTTAATTTGTGTGTGCACAGTTGGATTCGCAAATGTGTAAATAAATCCACAAATGTGTGATGAGATTTCTGTGTCTGTACAAGAATCTGCAAATGTGTAAAACAACTTGTGTGTAACCCGGTTTGCAAATGTGTAAAAAAATTCCACAAATCTGTATTTAAAGTTGCAAATGTGTAGACCAATCTGTAAATGCGTGCTAAGATCTGCACATGTGCAGACCGATCTGTATCCACAGAGAGACATGAATGCCTGGAGTATTTCAGCTACAAGACCCAGAAATACAGACAAATCGCTGGTTACGAGTCAAGCAGCTTCTGGATTGGCTCTCTCTACACACGTGGATTTTGCTACACTTGTTCCGTGAGAAATCCACAAATGCGTGTCAGGATTCGTATCCGTAACGCTTGGGTTTGCGTGCCCTGACCGCTGGCTCACAGGCTGCCTCACTCCGGCTGCCGTTGGTTCGCTTGCTCTGCTGCTGGCGGTAATATAATTACTGCGGTCAAGCCAGCCGCCTTTCGTTTTCGCGTAGTCAAGCCAGCCGCTCCTACATTTTCAGTGCGCACCTACCGTCAGTTTACGGTAAATGCAAGCGTACTGCTGCAAGGAAATTATTTCCGGTTCACAAAATAAAAGCACAAATTTAAATGTGTATTATCAAGTGATGTTTTAAGAAACTGATTCACGTTAACTGTAAACTATCGGGGTATACTGCTAACATTTACACTAAATAAATACCTTAGAATGTATGGAGTTGAAAACAGTTTTATCTATCTATCTATCTATCTATCTATCTATCTGTCTGTCTGTCTGTCTGTCTGTGCTAATAAACATATACTGAGGCCTTAAAGCAAATACTAAGTGATGTATGTTGACCATCCTTGACGGCACTATCATTCTGGACTGCTTTGGGGTCAATAGGTCACATGACCTCAAAGCTATTGAGCCGAAAATGCTCCCATTTGTTATGTAAATTTGATCAAAAACCAATAGAATAATGAAATGAAATACAATATATACAGTGGTCACACAGTAAAAGGACTTCAGATATCTCAAATTCAAACCTTTTTAAAACAAAAACAATTCTTCAACATGTGTAACTTAAGCATTGTGGGGAAAAAAATTATGATAATGATATCTAACATTAAAATGACCTCAAAAACAACATCAATAAATACACAATGATAATAAATAAAAATAATACTAGTAATAATAACAATTTGAATTAGGAAATGACCATAAAATAGTTAATATATACATTTAACTATTTACACATGTCACTCTCAAAATGTCTATCAAAATATATATTTGGAAGTAAAGTAGATCTAAAACCAATAGAACAATAAAATTAAATAAAATAAATAGAATGGTCAAATGGTATATGAACTTTTCAAATAGTTTTAAAAGAAAAATAATTCTTCAACATGTGTAACCTCATCACTATAAGAACAACAATAGTACCAATAAAATTGAAAATAACAACAATAATAATAATAACAAATAAACAAAGACAATAATATTTAAATGACCAAAAATGGTAAACATATATATATTTACTGTAACTATTTACACATCAATATCGAACTATCTTAAAGGCACTTTTCAAATAGTTTTAAAACAAAAACATTTCCTTAACATGTGTAACCTAATTACAACAACAAAAAACAAAACCTGTTCCTCCTCTCTTGCTCCTCTCATTACCAACATCATTCATTCCTCTTTACTTTCCGGAATCGTCCCTCCTGCACTTAAAACGGCTACAGTTACACCTATCCTGAAAAAACCCGGTTTGGACCCCACCAATTTTAATAACTTACGCCCTATGTCCAATTTACCTTTCATTTCCAAAATTCTTGAAAGGTCTGTTGCCTCTCAGCTTCATAACCACCTCATCACAAACAATATTTACGAGCAGTTTCAGTACAGTTTTCGTCCCCTCCACAGCACTGAAACGGCACTCCTCAAAATCTCCAATGACCTTATAGCTTCAGATTCTGGTTTACTGTCCATTCTCATCCTTCTTGACCTCACAGCAGCATTTGACACTTTCTCACCGCACTCTTCTTGACAGACTGTCATCTATCGGTATCTCCGGCACCCCTCTCACCTGGTTAACTTCTTACCTCTCTGGCCGCACACAGTTTGTTCAACTTAAATCACACAAATCCAACCCTTACCCTGTCTCTGCTGGTGTGCCCCAGGGCTCGGTCCTGGGGCCCCTACTATTCATCATCTACATTCTTCCACTTGGCTTCATTTTTCGTCGACATAATATTCATTTTCATTGCTACAAGGACAACACCCAGCTTTACCTCTCTACCAAACCATCTTCCTCACTTCCACCAACCTCCCTTACCCACTGTCTCCAAGAAATTCATTCTTGGTTTTCTTCCAATTTCCTAGAACTCAACAGTTCTAAAACAGAAGTCCTAATGATAGGCACGCCCCATATTCTCTACAAATCTAATAGTTTCTCCATTTCCATCAACAATTCAACCATCCTTCCCTCCCCTCAAGTAAAGAGTCTGGGTGTTGTCCTTGACAGCACACTCTCTTTTCAGTCCCACATTAATAATATCACTCGGTCAGCATATTTTCATCTGCGAAATATTTCCCGTCTCCGTCCGTCTCTTACCCCCCATACCACTGCCATTCTCGTCCATAGCCTTGTCACCTGACGAATTGATTACTGTAAATCACTTCTCTTTGGTCTCCCCAACAAAGCCCTCCAAAGACTGCAGCTCCTTTAAAACTCTGCAGCTCGAATCATCACCCGGACACCCTCCACTCATCATATCACCCCCATCCTGCAACAACTTCACTGGATTCCCATAAAAAAAAGAATTAATTTCAAAATACTCCTTATCACTTTCAAAGCACTTCACAATCAGGCTCCACCATACATATCTGAGCTTCTACACATTTCCATTCCTGTCCGCTCACTCCGCTCCTCCACCTCTCTTCAACTTTCTGTTCCCCCTGCCCGCCTTGTCACTAAGGGGAGTAGAGCATTCAGCCGCTCTGCTCCCCGTCTTTGGAACTCCCTCCCCCCTGATCTTCGTGCCATAGACTCTCTCCCTCTCTTTAAATCTAAACTGAAAACACACTTGTTCAGACAGTCCTATGCCATCTAGTTTTTCACTCACCATTACACTGTTGTCGTCTGTTTTGCTTGTTAGTGCTTTGCTTGTTAGTTTTTTGTATACTTCTCTCTCCTATGTTTTTAAATGTTTTCATTCTCCTGTAAAGTGTACTTGGGTTTTTTGAAAGGAGTTTTTAAATAAAATGTATTATATATATATATATATATATATATATATATGTATATACACACACATATATATTTCATGTTATTTCAAAAGTTATTACAATAACTCCCAGGTCATGTGACCTATTGACCCCAAAGCAGTCTAGAATGATAGTGCTATCAAGGATGGTCAACATACACCACTTAGTATTTGCTTTAAGGTGTTAATATATTTTAAATGATTTTTAAAGTGTAAATATGAGCATTTTTGCTCAATAGCTTTGAGGTCATGTGACCTATTGACCCCAAAGCAGTCCAGAATGATAGTGCCGTCAAGGATGGTCAACATACATCACTTAGTATTTGCTTTAAGGCCTCAGTATATGTTTATTAGCACAGACAGACAGACAGACAGACAGATAGATAGATAGATAGATAGATAGATAGATAGATAGATAGATAGATAGATAGATAGATAGATAGATAAAACTGTTTTCAACTCCATACATTCTAAGGTATTTATTTAGTGTAAATGTTAGCAGTATACCCCGATAGTTTACAGTTAACGTGAATCAGTTTCTTAAAACATCACTTGATAATACACATTTAAATTCGTGCTTTTATTTTGTGAACCGGAAATAATTTCCTTGCAGCAGTACGCTTGCATTTACCGTAAACTGACGGTAGGTGCGCACTGAAAATGTAGGAGCGGCTGGCTTGACTACGCGAAAACGAAAGGTGGCTGGCTTGACCGCAGTAATTATATTACCGCCAGCAGCAGAGCAAGCGAACCAACGGCAGCCGGAGTGAGGCAGCCTGTGAGCCAGCGGTCAGGGCACGCAAACCCAAGCGTTACGGATACGAATCCTGACACGCATTTGTGGATTTCTCACGGAACAAGTGTAGCAAAATCCACGTGTGTAGAGAGAGCCAATCCAGAAGCTGCTTGACTCGTAACCAGCGATTTGTCTGTATTTCTGGGTCTTGTAGCTGAAATACTCCAGGCATTCATGTCTCTCTGTGGATACAGATCGGTCTGCACATGTGCAGATCTTAGCACGCATTTACAGATTGGTCTACACATTTGCAACTTTAAATACAGATTTGTGGAATTTTTTTACACATTTGCAAACCGGGTTACACACAAGTTGTTTTACACATTTGCAGATTCTTGTACAGACACAGAAATCTCATCACACATTTGTGGATTTATTTACACATTTGCGAATCCAACTGTGCACACACAAATTAAGATACGGATACACGACTCTCTGTATGCATTTGTGACTTTCAACACGGATTTGTAGATAATATTGCTACAATAATAGCCCCATACAACGTTCCTTTTATAGTTTTAGGTATGAAACAACTCATACAAAATGGCCTTCCAGAGCCTCACTCAACAGTTAACAGGCTAACTTGGCAACTGCAGTGAACTGATCTTCACTGTTGCTCCCAAGCTTTCTTAGCTGGTAAAGCTAATATTTGTAGCCTGGTGCTGAGAAGCAGTTTAATCCATGAAGGTTTACTGTCCACGGAATAAAATCCTTTTTCTTTTTTTTTTTTCTTTCTCTCCTTCGACAGCCCCCCGCAGCCCAATTGAACATGTAGAGCAATCCAAAGCTCCACAGGCCCACTGTGCTATTTTATGCTTGCTAAGCAAGAATTGGACAATCGCTATTTGGGGAAGAGGATTAGCGAATAGTCAATTACACCAGCATATTGAGAATTTTCTTTGTTATGACTTCATTTCACTTAACTTCAGCAGCCTCAGTCATCATTAATCCACATCTTCCCTGAAAGGGATGTTTTTCTCTTCTGACCCTGGTTGTGTTACATGTAGACCAAAAGTTAACAAGTTATTTGACACAACAGTAGTCCTCTTCAATCTGTATGTTACCTTCCCTTGTTTTCTCTATATAATTCAGCTTCTCTAAGCAGAGGTATAATGCGTCTTTAAACCATCTTTACAGAAACTGGGTAGAAATCAATGCTTCTATGCCATGAATGTGGCGTTAAAGTTCGGAGATTATTTAATTAATGTAAAATCTAGCTCTTTCAAAACACTGATTGCGTTGGCTGTAGCCTATTTGTCTGTTCATTAAAACATCCTCTGGAATGGCCTCTAGTTATATTGACATGAAACAGCTGCCCAGGTTGTACAACACACACCATCTCTGCAGAGTGTCACTTCAACAGCATGCAGATACCCTCTAGTCATGACCCTGTTTGGATTATTGTAGGTGCAGTGCAGCACAGCTGATGCTAAACCACAGGATTGGCCTGACTGCTTTCTGCCATCCAAAAGAAAAAAAAAAAGCTCTTTGGAACGTTTCCAATTAAATGAGCTCCATTTGTTTATGATGCAAAAAATTTGGAAATGTAACAATTATTAAGAAGCCTGCGAACACAGGCTTTGGCCTTGATAGTCTTATCACAAAATGCTAAGCCTCATAAAACTTCTAGATTTACAGGTGTGCCTGAGTACTTCTTGAAAGCTGCAAGGAACAATAAATATTCCTAGGTCACCTAGGAAAATTAAAAATCAGCCTGTTTAAATTTGTTTAAGCTGTGGTACTATTAATATAAGAACATAAAAAGTCTGTAATATTTTATGTCTCATATGTCAAGCTACAGACGCTGCTGATAAGTTGCTGTGCAGTCAGAGGAGTATTGATGGACTGCACCCAAAGTGCTGGCTGTGCTGTTCATGAAAGCTTTCGCATTTTCCATTGTTAACATCTATGAAGAGCCACCTCTTCCCTCGAAAATAAACCAGGAATTGATGCTCTACTTCTATTGAAGTAGCATTAGTGTGTTGTTTTGAATAAATCAGAGGATTTCTGTGGTTTGTGTGAGCAGTATTACCCACCTTGGTGGAACAGAGTCTGATACAGATTATCTGCTCAGAGGAGATAAAGATTCATAAAGAATTTAAAAGTTTCTGGTCTTGATAACTTCCAGACTCAAAAACTGATATTTACTTCAAATAATTTTTTAGCAATTTTTCTAGACTTATGTTTGCAGTGAAATAAAGATTATATTTTAGTTTTAGTTTACAAACTTTATAAAAAAAAATGTCATTTATTGTACAACTTTTCCCTTCTGATTTTTCCTTGGAAAGAAATTCTATTTTTCCTTATTACTTTTGCTTACGCTGCTCCCTCACATCTTTACATCAAAGAACAACACAAATCTCTATTGTCATCACAGATAAATTTGTTCTTTATCAGAAATACTTTATTTATTTTATTAATCCCTTGCAGGGAAATTCATGTTTTCAGTACAACCCATCCAAGACAGGAACAGGCAGACTGACGGAGCAGCCGTTTCTACAGCGCTCCTTGTCAAAATGTTGCTGTGAATTCCACATTGCAGCTTCTACTATTGTTCCCACAGCGACTGACATGAACCTCTTAATAATACTGGAGATATGTAGGGAATAGTTTAGTCATTAACAACTTTTATGAGAAGCTGGTATAATTCCAAAATAAGAGTCTACTATCCACAGTCTATTGGCGTCCAGACATGACACAGCAGAAATGAAAGATCTAAATCAGAGCATTGACCTGTCTAGCCAGAAGTAACACAGCACACACACACACTAATCACAACTTAGTGGTACAATGGTACAACAGTTTTTTGAGTGGAATTCCAGAAATTACCCCAGATGTAGTGTCCCCAACAAATTTAACTCCACATAGTGATGATGCAGGTCACAGTATCTAGTGTGTTTGTCTGCATAATGCACATGTTTGCACAGCCATATTGCTTTTTCCATGTGTAATTCTTCTGTCAAACAAAAAAGGTAACTGGGCTTGAATTTGCTTTTAAAGGTAATTAATTAAACAATATTCTTTTTCTGCAACTACATGATGTTTTCTTATTTTAATAAATCTGCCAATCTGAGCTCTAATGACTGCACACACCATTTCTCTCAATGTTTTCCCTTTACTTTTGTTTTAGCATAATCTGAATATTTTCAAAATTCATATTCTTTGCCATTTATGAGCACCCCCAGTGCTTACAGAACTACAAGTTACACTACATTCAGTAACTTCAGTTTTCAGCTTTCATTCTTTGAAGCACTGAAAAAAGTCAATACACCCCACACCTTACACTTCAACTTTACAAACAGGCCTACTTTGGTGCATCGGACAAGCAATTACCCATCTAACTGTTGTGCCTTTATCATGGAAACACATTTTTCATGGAAGCCAGAACTTGCAGAACTTGGGCTAAAGAGAAGCACTGAGTACAAAAAAGAGCTACATTTTGTGAAGAGTAGAGCTGACATGTGGCTACAGAAACACACAATGAACCAACGTTTCAGAAGTAACTGCAGTCAGTGAACACTGGATTATTGTCACATCGAGTTGTAGTCATGGAGTTAAGGATCATAACCTATTCACCCAGTATGTTTCTAATATTTTATCAGACACAGCTGAGATGAAAGGATGCACTGATACCTTGCTGCAACCAGACTGAGTCCCCCCCCCCCCCCCCCCCCCCCCAACTGGGGAGCTCAAGTTGCACTGATGTATGTCAGCTGAATCTTTGGCAGCTAGTCAATCAGGGTGTTATGCAGACCGATTTCTTAAGGTCCAAGAGCAGAGAGCACTGCTCCTTTTCCTGTGGCTTTGATACCTAATTTTATTTATGTCATTATTGCTTATTCCAATTCAAAGTTGCAGGGAGACTGACATCTTTAACAGCTGCTATCAGGCGAGAGGTGCAGGACACCCCAGACCAACACAGAGACAAACAACACAAACCATTTTCCCACTCACACTAACTTCTAGAGTCAATTTAGAATTTAATCTTTATTTACTACATGTCTGTATACATTATTCTTGTTTGGCTGGATGGTTAAGAACATATTGTCTGTGAGGTGAAACAAGTCAACATAGATTTATTTTTGCTTTATTCAGACAGTAGCAAGTAATATCTACTTTCTTCTGAAATTAAAAATCCAGTCTAAATTTAAAGTACAAATAGCCACCTCTTATACTTTCATGCTTGTAATGCAACCTCTTCTCATATTGATTTTTCAGCTTGTTGAAAACCCAGTCAAAGGTTCTACACACACACACACACACACACACACACACACACATAAACACGCTGACATACTATATGCTGCATTAATGGTTCTGTCTGAATGAATGGAAGTAGTTTGGGATGTGAGTCATGCTTTTATTAGTAGAAGTGAGTGCACTAATGAATAAAAGTAAAAAGAAAAAACAAAGCCTGCAAATTATATTTGCATCAAATATTTACATTTTCATTATTTTTAAGTTTTTTTTTTTTTTTTCCTTAGCTCTAGTGGCCTTTTTTTGACAGTAGCTCAACAGGAAAGGGAGCCAGAGAGAGCAGTAAGCAGCAAAGGGCCCCAGGATGAGACTCTACATGGGACGGCTCCACTGATGAGCTGTATCCCCTATACACTGGGCCGCTTCTATATGCCATCCCACATTTCCCTTTGTTAAGTGATATTTGTCTTGCTAGACTGTGTGAAAGTGTGCTGGTAGGACTAACTTTGTCTCTGTCTGTCAGAAAATTTGAAAAACAAATATGACTTGTGCACAATGTGTCCAAACTCACACCATCATGCAGCCCCTTTGCACGGTGGTGTGGTGGTTAGCACTGCAGCCTCACAGCAAGAAGGCTGCTGGTTCAAGCCTCGGCTGGGGGGGAGGTTTAAACCTGGGGGCGGCGGCCTTACTGTGTGGAGTTTGCATGTTCTCCCATATATATATATATATAATTTCAGATATATGATCATTATTATACAATTGGCTTTTAATGAGCATGCTGTGTTAGCATGGATCTGTCTGAGCTGGAAGCCTGTGTTAATTTATTTTAGATAAAGTGCCTGGAGAGGTACCACATAAATATTCATACACTGACGATTACAAGAAACAGGCAAATACATTGCTGCACTACAAAGAAATGTCAAATGTACAGTATGATTTATAATATTTAAATTACATACAATTACATTTATGGCATGAGCCAACCTTACTGGTCTCCATTAAAGGCACTTTTAATAATTATTTTCCATGACATAGGTAAAAAACAGAAATTAATTATTAACAAGGGAGTAGACTGATCTAAATGTTAGCTCTCAAGTTGGAAGAGTTTTCTTTGGAGATGTGCTGCATTAAGAGAAACTTAATGAAGAAAGAAGCATCCACAAAAAAAACTGCTAATAAACAAGGCTTGCAACGATGAGGACGAGTTACTTTGTTGCTCTTCCCTCAAAATGCTCTAAGAGCTCAAACATCTCGTAGATTTAACTGAAGATGCTTGCACAAGCAAAGATTTTCACCAAGGATTCCAGCTTTGTGCTTCTGAGGCATCACTTCTTAGCTGATGTGTGTGAATGGCTGATTCCCAAAGTAGCAGAGGTAGGTATTGATTTGCTGAGGATAAGAAGGATAAGCATATATCTGAGTGGGACTGTGGGGAACGGGTGAATACTCTCTAAGAGGCTGGGGGAAATTGTTAGCAAAACTCAACATACATCAGTTTTGTCATGAGATGAAATACCAGTTTCTAAAAACACTAGATTTTTAGAAATGTTAATTATTTTTTTTAACAGTATATTTAAGAACTATCATGTGTCCAAATGATTTTTGTGTTAAGTGAAAATGTAAAAAATATGCAAAGGTATCGCAAATCAAATTTTCTACAACAGAAATAGCATTTTTCTTTTTCCCCATACTTGCAGTTTGCCTCTTTGGGAAACAGCTGGAGATGGAGAATTGGCTTGTTGCAGTCTACAATATAATAACATCAGATAAATGAAAGACCTGCCAAAATGTGATGCTAACTGGGAAAATCAGATTGCCTTTTGTTTGGGTCTAATCCTCACCTCGGTGTTAAACAGTTTGATAGATACAGAAAACCACAAATGAATACCTTTTGTTTGCCACATTAATTCAACAACAGCTTCCCAAGTACAACGTTCAAGGTATCTTTATCATCCCCAAGGGGCAATTTGGTTTGCAGCCAGCAGTGCTACATGACATAAAAAACAAAACAATATCACATATCGACACACACTGACACAGATGACACTAAAATTTATGATAAAAGGCTTTGTGAGTCGATGTGTTTTGTTTTGCATCTTGTAAGAATATATCTGCGTTCTGAAGGAAGGAATACAAATTCACACCTCAGCAAATGAGCTGGGTCAGCCAATATAGATCTGGCCTTTTTCAGAGACCTGACCTTAAATTACACCCCCTAAAACTAATCATCCATTTCTGTCATGGTTGCATGCCATATATTTCTGGTTAAATAGATTCCCGTTGAAGGCTACAGCCATTTCACAAAGACAAGGACAAATCAGATTTGGTTTTTTATTTTGTAGTGGACAATTGCACATTTTGCACTAATTTATGTGGTTAACTTGTTTATGCTGTCTTCTGGTGGGAAATACATATAAGGGTGTGCTGGATCATTTTTAACTTATTATAGTTATCTCTTAATAATTCTATTATCGTGTATGTAACAAATGATTAGTATTTATGATCGATGAATACTGAATGTATGTATGACTGTGCACTTTTAATTTCCATTGTACATGTGGCATATTATAATAATAATAAAGCCTGTCTATCTATCAATGTTCCAATACAACTTCAGTAGGCCACGCTAATGTATCACAATAAATACTAAAAAGTACAAATTAAAACCAGACCATTTCTCTGTTTTTGCTATCCCAGTAAAGTTAAAAACCATACTGGTATAATGTATGTCTACAAATAATACATATGAATAGGTGTGTTACATATACAGTGTGTGAAATGATCAAGCACCAACAATAGTTGGTGTTGTGATTGGTGGTCTTTCTAATCAAATTCTGATAAGGGCCCCATAGAGGTTTGGACCGGCCCTGAACGGATCAAATGCAGAGCCAGATTTCCCTAATAGCGTCAATTAGCAACATTAATAAATCAACAAATAAAGAAATTAATAAATAAAATTATCATTATTATTATTATTATTATTATTATATGTCCTTGAGGTTTTGTAACGGTGCTCCAGCATTTTACTTCACATTTTCATTTTTCATTTCAACAGAAAGTGACTCATGATACCAGATAAAAGTTAAGAATGGATTTAAAAAAAAGAAGTAAAACATTTTCATCTCACCCATGCCATTAAGGTAGACCTTTTCCCCTGACAAAAGAACATGAGTAAACATACTTATTATTCATCAGTTTCCTTCAACAGAGTAAATGAAGGAGAAACGGGAACAAAAACAAAGACTTTGACATTATTTACATTAATTAAAATTAACTGGAACATATTTTTTCCAACTCCTACACTCTTCATTGGTTCTTTTTAATTATCATTTAGAATTAGTGGTGTAGGTTGTGCCTGAGAAGGACACAGTTAATCAGTGGAGGCCAAATCCAAACAGTCCCAATAAATCATCTGAGTTTTTTGTTCTGCTTTCCATGTCAAGATTTCATTTTATTTTGAGGAATTGCTTTTTAATTCCATTTGTTTACTGTAATATTATTCACGCCCCACACAAACTAACAGGAGGTTAATAAACTCATGAAAAAATAGTATAATTTTTACATTTGTTACGGCCATCTGTTAGTGGATGCTTTCTCATCCAGAAAGAATGAGTATACTCAAAAATGCGAATATATGTCAAACAAAGTTAAATAGTGTAAAAAGTAAGCCACTTTAGCATCTATTGTCCGTGTGTAATGTTTCTTGTAAGCTGCTGTTATACTTGTGAAAAAAACTGATTGGATTTAGGAATTAATTGGAGAAAACCATGTAATTACTGCTTGTGCATCTACAGGTGACTGGGCTCTAAAGGCATTACCTTGATTCGTTTAAAGCGTTGCTCTGCTTTTTTCTACAACTTAATTCCTTTTCACATCTGGGATACACAAATCTGTTATTGTAATGGCATTCTGTCTAATAAATCGTGTGCCAGCATGTTATCTCAGGTTTCTTGGCTCATAAAGTTTGAGAACCACTGTTGTAGACTTGGGGTCATACATCCTACCTGATCCTGGTGTATCATCAAGGGTTTGCCTCCACAAAGCCCACCACCACCAGCAATACCCATGGCCGTTCCCATCGTCTAGCACGGCACATTCAGTGGTGTAATCTGTGTAATACGCGATACATGCAGTATACCCATTAGACATGGTTTCAAGACTTTTACTTTCCCAAACATAAATCTGTCTTCTCTTTGTTACAAAGCGATTACTTTTGGACGATATGGGCTTCTGTCCAGCGTAACGTGGACCAATTTTAACTACCAAAGCTGAATTCATACTACTGTGGCGTCTATGCAAGGTTGCTTACAGCGTTGTAGGCTTCAAGTCAGTCCACGGAGGCTTGATGCACACCTTTTCCAGACCTTTGCAGCCCTGCTATGCAATGCGGTAACACGGAAGTACTCCCTTGCGAATGGTCAGTTTGTGATTACATGTTTTCAGTTTTCTGGAGCTTCTCGCTGAATTTGTGAAGTAATCACGGAGAAGAAACTGTAACACAATAGTGTAACCCTATGCTCGATTGCCAGAACAAATTTCAATAGTGCCAGCTACACTGGTCCTACCATCAAGTATAAATCCGGCTTAAGAAAGCAGTGAAGTTGTATGGCAGGCACAAGTCAACAACTTGAACTCGTCCGTGGAGAAAACTTGTCAGTGGAGAAGGAATGTGTAGAAAAACCAATGAAAAGAAAGCCAAATGACACTACAGTGTTATAGTAAAGGCAAATTTCCACCGGATTTAAATTTAAAGCAGGCATCCTTGGATGGAATGGAGAAATGGAAAGTTAAGTAAATATTAGACAACATTTAAAGTTGGTAGAAGCAATTTAAATATACAAAGTTACTACAACATTCAAATGTTAATATAGTTCATTCTAAAATTTTTTAATAAAATTTGAATTTTATTTAATTTTTGCTTCCGTCTGTTTATTTTTAATGCATTTTCTCAGCCTTGGTTGAAGATTCATAAATCATTTATAAACTTTGGTCCTATAGAAATTAAACTTTTACATACAGAATATCAAAGTTTAGTTTATATAGTTTGGTGTTCTGTATATCAAAGTTAAATTTTTTATACTGTTGTTCCATGAAAAGATATAATAAAATATTTGCAAAAATGTAAGTGGTGTACTCACGTCTGTGATATATATATATATATATATATATATATATATATATACATATATAAATATATGATGACCACTGCCAATCGTTGGAGATGGGTATCAGATTATATTGGGTAAATACTGTGACCAACAGCTGCTGAGGAAGAGGAGACATCACACTTTAGGAGACATATTACAAGGACCTTGAACCTATTGTTTGAGTTATTCAGTTTTTCTTCTTTCTTTCTCTTATTGTTTTGTTGGAAACCTTTTTTTTAACAATTTAAAAAGCATGGATGATGAGGAACCAAATTGTCTCATAGATTGTGTTTACATTGGTGTTAATTTATTAATACATTAATTAATTTATTTATTATTTTTTATCTGTAAGCCCTCAACCATAAAATCTATGAGCACAAGTCTCAATCATCTGCTGAAACAGTCATTTTGAGATCTGAGTATTCGTACATATTTTCAGTACTTGCAGTCTTCAGTCACTGTTTTTTCATCTGTCAGAAATCGTTCCAATGAAAAACTGAACTGGTCTCTGAGACTCAGCCTGTGAAATCTTCTAATGAAATCAACGGACTGTCAGTATTTGCTAATGTTATCTATGTAACCCAGCACTAAAATGTTCTCCTTAAAAGGTAATTTATCAAATAGTCATATATAGGTTCTGGTCTGACCTGGGCAACTAAATTCTTTTGTTAGGGAATTCAATATGGCAGCTGAGACGTGCAAAATATATTTACTTCTGGTATTCAGGACATTCCCTATCCATTATGAGCTGCTTTTGTTAATTTGTTTCGGGATTTGTATTTATGTTCTGCCTCTTGTAGATTTGTCTCTGTACGAGTTTATACTAAGGGCGGGACTTTAACGCGTTAATTACGATTATATGATTACATAAAAGTTAACACATTAAAAAAAAAAAATCTGTGCATTTAATCGCAGTTTGCAATCCAAACGACGTGGAACGTTTGTCAGTGCACGGTGTCCGGTACACCGATTAAATTGATGGACACATCAGAGCTCAGCTAAATCAGTTTTGTCAATTTAACTACTTTGGAGCTTTATTTAGCGAGTTTTCAGACCCATCTAGTGACTCTATTATAAAGAAGCGACTAATAACAAATCTAGCAACTTTTCCTGGTGTTATTGAAGACTTTTGGAATCTGAAGTGAATACAGTTTACTCTTTTCAATGAGGAGGGCTTCTGCAGGCCCCTCCCCCACCCAAAAGCGCTCACCGCTGCAGTCAGAGCAGGAGACGTTCACCTTTGCTCCATGAGCAGACTGAAGATGACACTGGCTGATCCGCCCTGGCTTACAGTCAGGGGCGGGGGTTGGTGACCTGTCCAAGGTGTGCCCAGCATCTCGCCTGCCAATTGCTGGAATAGGCTCCAGCAACCATGAATTGGACTAAGCGGAATAGAAAATGGATGGATGTATGGATAGTAGAACTTGAGTTTACAATATTAATGTTTGTGTCTATTACTTGATTCAGTCATCCACTAATCCATTTAAATTTTTAAAAAAATTGCCTTTTGAGACGAATATTGTAAGCAATTAATCGAGATTAATTAATTCCAAAGCCTCTAATTATTTAGATAAATGTTTTAATCATGTCACATGATTCACTCTAGTTTATAGATTAGTTTTTTTTTTTTCCTGAAACGTAAATTTGTTTTCAAATTTGCAAATGTGTGATATGAAATATAAATTTGTTTTCAAAATATAAATGTGTTTTCTAAATGTAATTTTGTTTTCAAATTTGTTAATTTTTTATTTTTTTAATTCAAATGTGTTTTGCACTTCTCGGCCTGTCTGTGAGATCTTATGTTACCACTTTGTTTTTATGATTTTTTTCTGCAACAAAATTCACGTTAGTTCAATTGGTCACTAAAAACAAGGTGTATGTCTGGTGCATTGTTGTTCATGTCATGTGTCTGTGTAATGATGGACCTGTACAGGGTTGTCAAACTTTCTTATGATGAGAGCAGGGATGATGCCAGAAAGGATAAAGCATGCATAGAAGATAAATGGATGTGTTTATAGGCTCATGGGACTTTGATTAACTTATCAGAGACTGAAGTTAACCTGTTATAAAAATCCTTAAAAACAGAATTTTGCTCATAAAATAGCATAGTTTGTGAAACAGAATGATAACTAAGTGAAAAGTCAAATGTATATTATGAACTTGTGGTTCCCAAACTGCGACCCTGAGGGGCCGCTATTGATCAGAAGGTTGGGAGCTTGTCATAATTAAAGGGAGAGCATCTATTATCTCTGATATGATGAGCTTGCTTAGCTTGCACATTATCCAGCATCAAATTTAAAATTTAAAAGGTCCTCATTAAAGAAACTTTAGAAATTGCTACTTTAGCAGGTTCTGTCCACTGTTTAAGCTAACAGCATTGTTTCTAGAGCTTTTTGTGCAATGGTAAAACTAAATCTGCTAACTTCTGGTGCTTGAGTGCAATATGACAGTGTTAACCAGCATTCAGTCAAATGACTTTGCTTTAGACATTGTTTTTAATAATCCCCAGCTCAGAGAACACACCAGCTGAGTGCTGACTGAGGATGGCTCTGACTGTGACCGAATGTCTCATATGGAGGCTTTAATACTGAAGACAGCATCCTGCAACAAAATCTAGATTAAACTGTTTTTTTTTTATTTTTTACCCTGTTGTCAAAACAGTTGCAAGCTTTTATTTTTGTCTCACTGTGTGCAGCTGTTGTCAAATTAAAACTACCAAGCTAGCCTGATTATTTCAGTCAGGATTATCAAAAACAAAGGTGGTAACATATAGCTTATTGCCATGCTTCCATGTCTACATGAAATGGGAAAGGTTTTTATTGGCATGTTTCAACCCTTGATTAGACACACTACTTTCCCTATAAGAACAGTAAATATCTTTCAATAGAAACATCATTGGACAAACACCTGTAGGAAGTATTCAATAGGAGCATGGGACTGCTGCTAGCCAATTGGGTGCAGTTGTCTTTACTTCCAAAGTAAATTCTCACTGTTAAACATTATGCATAATATAAATGATGCACATGGTAGGAGTGCATAGACACACACACACACATGCACACACACACACACAGATTTGTGTCTATAACTTTTGGAAATTTCCTACTTCCATTCCTAGCCCCTTTCCTTAACCTTAACCATCCCAAATGAATGCCTAACCTTAAACCTAATCACTACCTTAAACAGGTCCTATCACTTTGGACTTATGGGGACCTCAATTTGTTACTCATTAGACACACATAGATTCTACTTTCCTATCTGCTAGTGATGCAAAACATTCGCCCGTTTAAAACAATCAATATATGTTTTGTGGGACTGCTGTTCTCATGTGGGAAAACTTGCTGTTTAAGCCATAAAATTGAACCAAGGCCATTAATACAAACTACTAATGACTTGCTCTGTCCCAGCTTCAACTCTATTTTTTATGTACAGTTTTTGCCATTCCTGTCCATTCTAATACTTCTATCCATTTTACAAGGTAAAACTGCCCATTTGATCAGTATTATTGTAAATTGTATCATGCTGTAATACAAGTGGTAATTAAGAGCAGATTGGAAGATTTGCTGATTAACCTGTGAGGTAGTTATTCTACCTTCAACGTTGCCTGTTCTCACCACACTCACATGGTTCATCTCTTGAAACTGTTATAAACTGTGGATGTTCTGTTTTTTTTCAATCTTGTATGCTTCCCTGTGATTTAACAATGTGGTAACCTGGCAACTATCAAACACTGAGCCAAGAAAATATCACTTCAAAGTGCAGACAGCCTACAGTCATGAGCCATCTAGGCTGCAGCATTATGCCCTTCCTTCCTCGCCCCAACACATACAAATAACTGTCCTCTTGGAGATGCAGTTTGTGTTGCTAGAAGATTCTCAGTGGTTAATAACACCACATTGTTGATCTACCAAGCTGCTATTTTCTGTGTAAGCATTGTGTTTTATTTTTCTTTTTATAAAACCAGTTAACTTTTCTGTTTAATGCATTACATTAATCAGAAAATACAGCTATATAACTTGCATTTGTATATTTAACTTTCACCATAACTGACAAGACAGATTTCAGAAATGGTTGACTTAGCGTCTGCTGAAAGACTGATAGTTATGTAGCTCTTGGAGAGAAGAGTACTCACCACATCAGTACTGCAGATAAGCATGGAGCACAGAGAGAACACACTCACACACACACACACACACACACACACACACACACACACACACACACACACACACACACACACACACACACACACATACTGTCACAGGCTCTGCCCTGCCTTGCATGCATGTATACCAAGTTCACTCAAATATAAAGAAAATATTACATCGGCTCAGCTGCACCCACATTGCCTCAGGTCTTGTGGTAGCCTTGCATTTACCCTGGTAATTAAAAAAAGGACTTTGCTCACAAACTATTCTAGATTCTGTCCCTGTGTAAAGTATAAAACAAATCTCAGTCTAGCAATTACTTCTTAAAAAATGCCTAAGACCATTTTAATTTTATTTTTGTTTAATGAGTGTGCACTATACCTTTGAGGTCATAAATCTTCTACTGTTGTCACACTCAGTTTGACTGAGTTTATGGTAATCAGAAAGGGGTCGGCATATTTTAAGAAAACACTGCACGCAAGATTATGGTCAAATTAGTCACAATAATCACTGAAACAAGTAATTTTAGCTTAAAATTAAGTGAACATGTAATGTCCTGTGGAAATATGAACCTATGAATAATACTTCTTTTGAGAGGCTATGATGTACCTACTAGTATTACTCCTAGAAATCCAATACAATCAATTCAAAAGATGTAATAAAACTCATTGATGTGCAACAGCTGAGTCTGAAAATATTTTGTAAAGCGATTAATCTTTCCTCTCAGTGACATACGTGAACATAGAGAATAGGAAAGGACCCCCCCTTGGAGTGGAGATGCTGGTAGCAGAAGAGCAGAGATAGGGGGTAGAAAAATACTTCTGATAAAGCTCCTTTGGTACCAAGAAGAGGTAAAGGCAGGAAGGAGGTGGGTTTCGTGAATGTCAGCCTGGAGGGGATGACAGAAAAGAAGACAGTTTTAAAGAACAAGGAACAGCTTGAATGGCTTAATGAGCAAGTAGACCACTGGACCAGAGGTTTGAGGACAGAAATTAAAAATAAACCTATGCATAGGGTTTATTATCTCAAAATCCCTTCAGGATCAATAAGATATGTATTCATCTAGTATCACTACTGCAGAAAAAAGCAACAAAAATTATTTTGAAAAAAAAACAAAACTATGATTTCTTAACTTGTTCTGCAAAATGTAGTTAAGCATCCTTTTTACTAAGTCAAGTTATTGCTCTTAACAGACAGCAACACAGATTCACATGGCCAGTTTCAAAAGTGACAAAAGGTTCTTGTGATTGTGAACAAGGTTAATCTAGCAATGCATAATTACATGTTTGCAAAACCAAGTGGGCTTATAGCATCTTTTACTCTTGTGTTTAGCATGACATTTCTTATGTTCAGTGCTTGTCCTCTTCTAATTTGAGCTCTGGTTCGATTACATGTTGTGTCTGAATTCTTCAGTATGAAGTCGTGTCATTGTGTATAGTAGCAGTGTATCTTACAATGTTTAAGCAGAGATACTGCAGGCTGGTAGTATAGGAGCATATCTGATCTCCATATTCATTGATCTGTGCATAATAAAAGTGACAAAGGTGCAGTTACATCTAAGGAATAATAAAGCATCATAAAATAAATTTAATAGATTTTTTTAATAAGTTTCAGAAGTTTAATCAGTGACAGAATAACTTATGGCTATCCCAAAGAATATGTACAGATTTAATTTTAATTATTCTTGTATCAAAATGTAAGAAATTGTTTTCCGTGATGCTTAATGTAATCTATAATTCCATCAGGGCTGTGTCTTCCTTTGAACATGTCTACAGAAGCTCAACAAGTCCATTGTTTGTTCTTACACTTTAAAATGACCCAAAATGATGTCCTGTATAGTACCACCCTTACAAGCAAATGTTTCAAGCACTATTTCTATCTTGAGAGCTGGAGGTGGGAACTACCAGAAGTACCAGGAAGTTCAGCTGGCTAACAGACTAGACTGGAATTGCAACACAGGGGCCATCTACAAGAAATGCAGAGCTGACTCTATTTCTCGAGGAAGCTCAGATTGTTACCAAAATGTTGCATATTTTCTTCAACCATGTTGTAGAAAGAGCAAACTGCCTTGCAGCCATCCACTAGTGCCCCAGCATTAACATAAGGTGCTGAACATAATGGACAATTCTTCAAACCCTCCTCACAGCACATGAGGAAACAACAGAGTGTGTTCAGGTAAAAGCTTCTTTGGCTCTGCTGTAACACAAAAAGGTACAGGAGGTTGTTCCTACCAACAGCCATTACCCATCGAAAGCAAATGTGATTTTTTTTTTTTTTCTAATTTTTTAATTTTGTTTTTTTTTTTTACAGCTCACTACATCGGCACAAGAATGTGTCGGGAAAGAATATTTTTGTTGTTGTGTAAAATCTGACCTGAAAGAGGCAAATTTGAAAATCTGATTTATAAAAAGCTTTGGTTTTCTATTAATACTGGTATAGATGTTAAGACATATAAATGCTCTAAATGCCGTGAATGATTTTGAGCTATTCTCTACTTAAAACTCCTGAATACAGCCAGTAGGCTGTCATTCTGCATCCTTACCACTCACTGGGATAATATGAGGAGAAAGAGCTTCACACAGTTGTGAGGAGAAGGGAGGGAAGAGGAGACAGGGAGCGGCAGAGAGATCAAGAGAAGGAGAAATCACGCTGTACTTGTGCTAAATTATTTCATGTGGATGACACAGCCAGAAAATATCTAAAACATAATACAGAACACCTCATGCAAGATAAATGTGCCTTAATAACAACAAAATGCTGCTACTGTGTTTGACCTAAGCTCACACTCTGGGTTTAGCTCAAAAATAGATTTGGCTCCCTGCACTCAAGACACCCACGGTTTTCTGTGTCCTGGAGACAGACTGGTCTCCAACGACTGACTGAGCTGAAAAAGCAACCATTACAAGGTTCAAGGAAATGCACTTAACCACATCCAGATGACAAAACAGAATTGGAATTGCATCCACATTTTATGCCTAACATTTAACTTCATCACGTACGAGGCAGGGCTCTGTGTTTGCTTTTTGAAAGACAATGATTTTCAATTTACACAAGTGTTCATTTAAATTGTAACTAAATTAGCAAAGCCTTAATGAGCTGTGGAATTAAAAAATGCTGTCAGCTTACTTAAAGTTAATTTTGGGAATAAAAAAACTGAAAATAAACTTGCCATTATCTATAAATGCATTAACATTAAACTGTAGATTTAAAATGACTCTTTAATTCTCGTTTAAAAAGTGTTCTTAAACTTTGCACCTTTCACTTTTCAAAAATGTCCAAGAAAACGTTTTGCAACCATAGGCAATGGCTCATGATGTTGCTCCACTCACCAAGCCTAAGATTTAGTTAAACTGATAAATATTTGACACATTTACAGTTATGGTTAACATTGGAGTCACCCACCTTTAGTCAGAGCTGCAGCGCTCTGTGAAGAAGATTAAAACAGCAGTGCGACAGATAACATCTAACAACTCCTTCCCAGGCAGTATTTTGATCTAGCAGAGGGAAAATGCAGATGTATGTATGCTGTAATCGAATGAGCTGGCACATACCTAACAGAGCAGAGTGGAACTGTGTTAAAAATGTGAACTGCAAGGAAAGAGAGCTGCAGATGCAGGCATCACGTAAACTTATCCGTTAAGTTACGTTACAGTCGTTTAACCCAACTTTAAATTTACAGTTAACTGACAAGGAAACTAATTTTTGGAATATTCTTAAAACCATCATTTTAAATTTATCACCTCTAAAATATCAGCCTGTATCTATGATTTAAAGATGTAAAGCTAAAATAAAATGAAGCAGTTAAAATGCAGATGTATCAGCTTTGGAAAGGTATAAAGATAAAAAAAAAAGATCAGGTATGACTTTAACCAAGTTTGTCATTACAGAAACAACTGTCCAGAGGTCTTTTTTTCAAAAATATTATGCTGATTCTTAGTATTCTTTTTTTTAAACCCCATCTTTCTCCAGGGGCAGATTACAGCTGGTCAAGCCAAACTATACACCTAATGTTGATGGAAAAGTTCAGTGGTGTTGGAAACGAATGCACAGCAGCCTCCCTCACTCTGTTCACTTCCTTAGCTCTAACTGTCCTGGTAAAATATCTTCTCCTGCTCAGGATGACTGACGTTTTGGCTGACAGTACTGTCAACATGCCTAGCAGGAGAGATGCTTTATGGTACGATATGATTTTATAACCAAACCATGACCAGGATGCATATAATGTCAGGGAGTCGTTGACGTGGGGACCCATGTGCAGGCAGATGAGGCAGGGGGCAAAGGAGGGAAAAGGTTTTAATAACAAAAACTCCTGGGCAGAACTCTGGCATGGACTACAGCTAATGGTAACAAACAGTAAGCAATAGACTGGCAAAGAAGAACAGAAACCAACGGGTTTGTACTGATACTAAATTAAGCATTGAGTGCCATTACTACACAAAACAAAGTATTTCTCGTCCGTTGTTTTAGGCTTAACTGGAACATGTGCTGTTTCCTCCAGGACCACATATATTTAAACCTAGCCTTGATTTTACCTGGAACACATCTCAATGAGATCAAAGAACTCTTGCTATCTCCTGCTGACTCATTAATATTAGTGAGCTGCAACTTTTTAATTCATGCAGTGAATATAGGTGCTGTGTATATTATCACTGGCATATTAGGAAAGAGCCTTGGTGATGTGAATTAGTAGTCAATTAGCCAATTGCTAACCACCGTACACTAAACAACTGTTGTAGCTGAGATTAAGAGTTGAGGTGTACTCAGTAACACTGGTATGGACCATTAAAACACACATCAATTAAAAAATGAAGTATTGTGTTTAGCAACTGTCAATGTACCTGTCAACTTCTATGATTATTGTTATCCAAGACAAAGATGCTAAGGGGAAACTTTTTCTTACAAAAATGTTAGTTTTGATAATGTTTTTTAAATGTTTTAGCTCTTGATCAGATTGTTATTGGAGCCTAAATTAATTAAATAAACTAATGACTGTACAGTTATAGCAGATTTTAAAAAAGTCTTAATATATATCATATTTATTCTAATTTATTTTTAGATAGGGATACAACAGTAAAAATGTGACTTCCACTGATTAACAGAATATTAATTTCTACTTAATGATGTAAAACTGGAATATAAACATTCCATCTTTTACTGGGGAACCTCCTGGAAGCCCCTTCATGCAACCCTGGTGGTCCTGAAACTCATTTCACACAGCAAAGACAAACTGAAGTGTTACAGTGTTATATCTCTTTGTCTGCAATCACATTTTCACAAGTAAGATGTCTTAATAAGCACTGAGTTAAAAACATTTGTGTCCTGAGCTCTGGTCTGCAGACACAGTGTTAACCGCTTGTTCGCTGTGACACGTGAGTTAATGAACTGTTCCACTTCCACACCAACAGGGTGTCTGTGTTGATCATGATTTCTACATGTTGCTACACGTCTCAAGCCGTGCAAATGATGGGCTGGCAGTTGAAACATCTGCTCTCCTCTGATGTGGTACCACCTAACGAGCATAGAACAATGTAATCCATGTCATCTCCTTATGTAAACAACTTACACTGCCACAGTCTGATGCGATTACATGCAAGGAAATCATCATGCTGACCAGAATGTTCCCAGTTTTACAGTCCAAACCCAGTCCAAGTGTTCTCACACTTGTAGGACAAGAACAGGTGTGAACTAATAATACTGTTTCTAAAATGCAAATAATATCCAAATCCATTAATTTGAAGTCCATTTAAATCCTTTATTTGATTCATTTGGAAAGAAAATACACAAAGCCAGGATAGTGACAAAGTTTAATTTTATTTAAGAATCAATAGTTCTTATAATTGTGACCTACTTGCTCTTTTTCAATTTGATGACAGCAGAGTTTCACAAAAGTTTAAACAGGGACATGTTCACTTCATGCTGTTCAACGCTTCTTAACTTCTGCTTTTTTCTGTCAATTAGCTGACTTTAGATGTCCTGGGGACAGGGCTTAAGCTCAGAGGGGATGGAATTACTAAATTTTGGAAGAAGTTGCCTTTGAATATCAGACTTGGCTTTTCTCATCCTGTTTTTAGATTTCATATAAACACATTTGTTTACACTGGCTTGTGTTACTACAGGACTGTTTCTATCTATGTGTGTGTTTGTAAGTGTATGCATGTATTTATGTATGTATAACCTTGTTTCTTGGGTGTGGGACGGGAGGGTGCGGATATGGTTTTTAAACTGTAATTAAGTTGCATTCCCACAGTCAATCATATCCTTGCTTGAGAGGCGGAGTATCAGCTGGATAGCGATAGATGCCTCAGCTACGTAATAGCGTGATGCCATCACAGCAACAGCTTCCTTAAAGTATAAACAAAACACAACTTGGAAACAAAGGAGACTGGCGGCCATCCAACAGTTTGTCAGTTAAAAATGGAGATTTAATCAACAAAAAGAAAATATTTTGCTCTAATCAAGGTTCCTGCTTTGTTTTTATAACAGGTCACACTTGAAGTATATATGTATGTACACACACACACACACACACACACACACACACACACACACACACACACATATATATATATATATATATATATATATATATACTTGTGTGTGTGTTTATGTTTTTATTGTTTTTGTGTTGCATTTTGCACACTGTACTTCAATTTAATGCTGTTGTTTTATAAATAGAATGGGACTGGATAGTGGATTAAATGTCATAATGGGTGACAAGTCTGGACTGCAAGTTTTTTTTTCTTTTTGTTGTTTTTTTTTTTTCTTTTTTTGTATAGCACATCTCTATAGTTTTAGTTAATAACAAAGTGGAAGATCCAGAATGTATTATGGCCCTAAACCATTACCTATTACTGTCAAGGATGCTGGCTTCCTTTAACACTAAATAAAATTAAAGAAAACAATAACATTTCTTATTAACTTTTTTTATTCATTAATATATAATATTTTCATTTTGCATTTCATGTGCTGAATCTTAGACGGCACACAGCTCTAAAAATCCCAATGCACTTTTATGCATCAATGCTGCTATAAAAGCCTTTGATAATGCTTCACAGTGTAAATTAGTAACTCCATACAATCAAAGGTTTTTGGATTTGTGATCGTAAAAGTGGATTTTACTTTTTCTTCTTGGTGTGAAACAGATAACATCCAGTTCTTCCCAAAAAGACTCCCAAACCTTTGCCCAAACCTTGGTGCTGGAATCCAATTTATATGTTGTATTTCCACTATTTTCAGTGCACCACAGAGTTTAACTGGTTTGCAGATTCTGTGCCAGAATTTTTGGAAAGGGGTTTCTACAATCAAAGATAACTTCCTGCAACTCCTGTGAATGTTGTTGATGGCTTATTATTACATTGCCTTACTAGAACACAACACACCCTACATGAATATTTTAATAGCATATGCTTCATCTATACTGACAAATCAAATTGTCTGCTGTGAAAAAAGCCAAAAGCTAAAAATCATGAGAAGGCATAGGCTGGTTTGTAATAAACACAATTATGGCAAATTAGTAAATAATTCAATCATTGGGCCATTCTGTTGTTTGATATTAAATTATTCAAAAGAATATAAGAATTTACTGAGGCATGCATAGATGTATCATACTCATTTAAACAGCAAACTCATGCATGCATACAGATGTGGTTCAGTTGGAGGTAAATATGGAAAATGAGTCAGATTCTCTATGAGCAGCTATTGTATTAGGATAACCAGAAAAGAAACAAAGGACTGAAGTTTATATTTAGGCTATATTGGTTATTGGCTTTGATTAAGCTTCACAGTCTGGGGCTGGTTTTGTATTTTTAGCAGTAGCATCTGGGAACAAAACAGCGCTCATGTGCATGGGTCATTAGTTCCCACCCGTCAACAACTGAGGCAGGTAGCAGTGTTATCTGGAGAGAGATAATACTTAATTGTGCATGAACATTTAAGACCATGAATCTTTAGTCAAATATGACTGAGATATGACCGTTAAGATGGCATCTGTTTGAAGATTAAATTCATTTTTAGACACACCAGTATGTAGCAGATGGAACCCATGAAGAGGCACTCGTGTAGTCCAAGCAGAAGTTACATTTTCATTTTCCTTTTAATCTGTCTAAAGGCTTGGACTTTCCAGTTTAACTCCTGCTATACAGTTGTTTTGCATGATCCAAAGTCATCTCTCAGAACTTGCCTCAACTATAATGAGTAGACCAAAGTAAAGGGCATGCCGGTATTCTAAATGTCATTTCATGCAGCATTCAAATGGACAAGCTGAGGATACATTGGTAAACATTTCAGTGTTGCTTTGCAAGATGAAACAGTATGTCTGAGGCTAAGATACATTTTTACAGGACCTATATTCCTCTTTTTCATGAATTTAAATGTTTATCCAAATATTTTTCCTCTCATCATTAAGTCCAGATGGGAAATGCAGACAAAATGGGATATATCCAAAAGCCTTTTTGAATAAGCAGATAAAACATGTTTGTGTTCACATTCCTGTTGCCTCTATGGTCAATAATTTTATCCTTTTCTGATAAGCTGTCACTGCAGCATCCAAAGACACACTACCATCCATAACCAGAACATTGTTTTACATTAATTAATATATAATGAGTCTAAAGGAAGACAATATTGATTAAATAAATCTTTGTCTTTTCCCATTAAACCATGGTGTTTACTTAAGTGTCACTTGCTTCTTATTCTTGCAGTTGGACACCACCATCCTATTCTTTATTGATTTAATTTAAAGTGTCCAAGAACCTGGATGTCTAATTTGTTTTAGTTAATGGCTTCTGTCAGATGCTGTTGGAAGTCAGTCGCAGGTACATGACACTAACACACACACACACACAATAAAAACAAAACATCAACACACATGTAATCTGATATAATGACAAGTATGGATTCTAAGGTGTAGATTTCCTGTGTTTCCTCAGAAGCAACAGTTAAACTGTACCAAAGTAGATTATTGGTGTTCCTAAGGATAAAAAGAAATACATATCATCTGAGCTGCAACAGAAGTAATAAAATCCATTGTCCCTGGTTTATTTAATAAAACACCCTGTGGGAGAACAGGAGCTCTGAACACACATTTGCTTCAGTTTCTATGTTTGATTGATGATGGCTACAAATAAGGAGGCATCTGGGCCCTTTTATGTAATCCCTTTATATCTTATAGTCTTTATATTAATCCAGCACTAACTATGACACAGTAGCTAATCATCATGACTACCAAACTTTATTCTAATATACATTATGACCACTGCTCAGTCTCTTATTCTTATACTGTCTATATTCTTTTGAAATCATGTAGAAATATATTCTTATTCTCTAAAAATATAAGAACACTTTAAAGGCTAATTTACAACTTTTTCCTCTCTGTAAATCTGTACTGAATAAGCCATATTTAAACTTTTAACACGTCCATTTTTTTTCTCATTCTGCATTACTGTAAAAAGACTAAAGGGAGGAATTTAAAATGTCCCTGGAAATTAATAAATTTACCAGTGTGTAGCTAGAGTTATTCCCTAGAATAAAAATGTAAATGAAATTATTGTAAGTGACCTGTTATGTAAGGTTGTACAGAGAAAATGTTTCCCTTTTGGATAACTGTCATTTATATGAATTTACTGGAACAAACGCTACAAATGCAAAACAGTTTGTCACCTTTGAAAATGAATGTCTTCTGCTGCTTGTTGAAGCTTGTGTTTGACTGAAGCAATGGAAGTATAGTGGTGTGAAAATGGAATTGTGCTTGAAGCTAATCTCTCCTAGGGAAAATCAAGCCCTTGATCCTCTGGTCACAATCTAGCTTCACTGACCCCTACGCCATTAGCATGCACAATTTATTGTTACTTAAAGTACAATTGCTTTTAAGTCCAGCACACATTTTTAAAGGTGTCATATTTTTGTCATGTTCTGTGGTTAAAATCACAATCAAATCTTTAAATGTGAACCACCACACAAACATCTCTCATGATGAAAGCAGTAAACACAACAGAAAGAGAAAAAAAATCAGCTTATAAATATGCATTATTGGCCTAAGCCACTTGGTAAAGTGAAGAATAAACACAAGACATTATATAAAGAGGGTGATAAACAATCACAGAATGATAGAAAGAACTGTTTGGGATGTTAGAAAATATTTTATGCAGCCTTTATATTTTTACTTATGTTTTTAAAGACGCACTACAGAACTTTTCCAGATTTTCTCTGTGATGCGCCCCCTATCAACGGCTAATTTGGCATCCATTTTGCCCCTACCTGTACTGTGAATTCTCTCCAGCCACTAGCTGCTTTTCCATTACAGTTTTTCAAAAAATAAAACCCATATTGATAAAACTGTTACAACTGGAATTTGCAGTTGTTTCCATTGAATGGTGTTTAGCGCATTAGCCGTAATTCTCATAAAATCTTGTCCTGCAAGACTCCACTTTAAGGAGGAGGGAGATTTCTAACTACTGGTAAACCTCTGCATTTTGCTGTTGTTCGCTAATGAAGGTTTTATTTTTCTCTTTAATTATTTGTAAAAAAACCTCCATCCATAGATACGCCGTCTACTTGAAATGCTCACTTGACCCCTGTGTCACTTGTAAATGCAAAAAAAAAGGTGTTTCCATTACACATTTGTAAATTACTTCTATATCGGTACGTTTGAAAAACCACCTTATGAGAGCGTAAAAACTTTTTAGTGATATTTGAGATTTTTCAAAATGTAAGTGTTTCCATTACTAGTTTTTTATTGCGATATCTAGGTTTTGCTCAGTTCTAGGATTAATGGAAATTAAGATGGTAAAAGACAGTCTTATCTTGACTCATGCTGGTGTATTTATATTCACTTGTTATCGTGTGACATGGTGTGTGAAGGGGGGAACTCAGCTGCAACATCAATCAGCATCCCGGAAGAAAAAGTTGTTTAATGCCGTTTTTCAGCCTCATAATGCTGTTGGGTAGCAACAGTTCCAGAGATGCACATAACAGATGTCACTTTGTCATCTAACAAGTCTGGAATGTGGAGTTTTGTGGTCGGACAGTTACGTAATGTGTGTTTAATATCCAATATAAACTTTAGTTCTTTATCCATTAATTGGAAGAATCTATATAGAAATGGCAACAAACTGGATTCACTGAACTAATAAATTAATGGGATTTCAGATTTTAAAAAAAGTTCAGGTTTTGACAAATTGGTACTCAGACAGAAATTTTTAATTTAAAATAATATTTTTTCTACTGAATATTTGTTATACTGATTACGTTCAAAGGTTCCATCTGTCAGCAGAGAATGCGTACATATTCATCACCAATGTGCTGAACTGTGGGCCTGAGCGATCCTGTAGGGGGAATAAGTGCTCTGTTTACATCAGTGAAGTACTGGCCATCATCCTTTTTGTATTTGTCTCATTCAAAAAGTCTGACAAGGTGAAATACTGTTGTGTACTCAGCTGCTCCAGCAGTTGTTATTACCAGTGCACAAAAATTAAATGTCTATATCTATTCCAAAGGAAAATTGCAATGTTATAGTTTTTTTTTTTGAAGAAGAAGAAGAAAAAAAATATGTATAATGCCTTGTTTCTGTGATGAGAACAAGCTGATGACTGCTGGCAGGTACACATCTGTCTTGCATTGGACTTGATGAGGTCTCTCACTGAACATGCTTTGTTTTTTGCCCTCAGTGTTGTGTAGAGGATGTGAAAAATGGCCCATTATGTTCAGCATCTTGTGCAGCATTCTTTTCTGGACCATCAGCTCCAGTTATTCCCAGCACAGAACCAACCTTCTTGATCAGTTTGTTCATGCAAAGACATGCATTCACTTTGAATAACACTTGGTATAGGGAGTGCCCTGCTATACATAGTTTACGTGAACATAAATGATGTTTTTAGCCTTTAACATTTTATTAACTCATAACTTGCCAGTAGTCTGACTGTGGCTTGGTGCTGCATGTTGAGGCATTCTTACCCGACTATGATGCTGAGGTTGCAGCTCAGCAGTTTGTAGCCTTGCAGGTCACGCACACATCCGTTTGTAACGTGATTGTGCACATTTCAAGAATTATAGTTCTTAAATTCTTGACAGGTATAAAAACTTAGACCAAACATAATGTAAGCAACAATTTTGGAGAGTGAAATGAGTTGCTTCCAGTCCAAATCTGAACTTCATTCATTGTTGGCCACCTCACGTGGATCCAAGTATCCAAGTAAGTTATTAACTAGTACTATTTTTGCTTCAAAACAACTTTTTGCTTCTCTGGTGAGCTCACTGCAGTGACGACATTTTTCTCTAGAATGTTTTAATAGACCAGTGGGAAACCTCAAGTTTATATGCAATCAGTATTTCCCATCATGGAGGACAAAGTCCCGATTACATAACCTTCACATTCAGCTTGATCTAGTCAGTTGATTGTATTATTGAGTGTTTGGCTTCACCTTGGTGGTGACACAGGAGGTCTATCCATGAGAGGTGAAGATTATTTGGTGAGAATGAGAGAAACTGCTGTTACGTGTCTTATGTAAAATGCCTTAGCAAGGTTCCAGTGTGACCTTGGTCAGGGCTATATCCTCTTGATCAGATTCTGAGTGTGTGAAACTGCAAATGCATTCTAAGGTTATGTTTTATTCTCCATATCTATCCACCCACTGGGTCAAATGAGTTTTTTTGCATTTCTTTTTTAATAATACTGATATAAAAAGGCCTCAGTTAACATAAAAATATGTTTTATCTAAATTGATTATTCTCTGAAAGGAAAGAGGTTTAAACGTTCCAGCCATTTAATATACAGCACAATAAAATTATAAGCCATCTGAGTGGAAGTAAACAATCCAGGACATTAAATTTACTTCCTTAAGAAGGTTTTAAAAGGAAGGAAGGAGGAAAAGATTTACTTAAAAGTGTAGGCAAAGCCACCCACACACTCCACTAAAGAAATATTTTGCTACACTTTCACCTTCACTTTGCCAAATGATGAATGAGCCAACATTACATGAATGTTCTTACATTCAAGGAGGAAAGTTTCCTTGTCCTCACTTAAATTCTGAATTTAAAATAAGAACCTGCTTGTACAAGCAGGACTTACCGACAGAAATAGCTTGGAAACTGGTCATGGTCCAATATTCAGTATTTGCCAAGCAGTTAAAAATGAAGTGAAAAATATGTGTACGTGGCTGGGTTATGGATTTTCCATTGATGGTGAAATAGAAAATGTGAGTTTAAGGTGATTTTAATGATGTGAAATAAAATATGAAACAAGTTGTTAACCATAAAGGATTTCCTAATGCTTAAAAACATCTGGCATCTGTCTGACATTGGTATGAAGGGAATAAATCTTATATTAATCTCTAATCAGCTATATTTAGAGGAAATATTGTAACTTTCTTTTACATCAAAAAAGTGGTTTATCTCTACTTGCATGGTTTAATTTCAATATATGATAATCCATATGATCCAACAACTTATCAAAAATAAAGCAGAACAGAAAACATCCTAAAAAGCTGTTAGCAGACTTATTCATTTCAACTTGGCGTCTATCAGGTTTAGGCAATGTAATAAGTCAGTACTTCTAATTAATTCTCTATCTTGACATGTATTCAATCCACAGAGTCTCCAGGTGGGCAAAATATCAGTACATTATTGAACTCTTCAGTCCTGCTCTATAAATTGTTTGCTTCACTGCAAAGTGACTCTGTGAGATAAACTATAAGAATTCAGCTGCACTGAGTTACAGTAAACAGTGAGATAAAAAAATTAGGAGAGAAGCAGATCAACGAGGGAATATAAAACTGTTTTGAGCCTTACACAGAAAGAACAAGTTATTTAGATTTCTAATGCTTTCTTTTTCAACATAGTTCCCTTCCAACTCCACACACTTGTTTCGTCTAGTTTGCCAGCCATTGATACCTGATCAGTAGAACTCAGCATCTTAATCCCATAACCAGCCCTCCACAGCAGCAGTCAGCTCATCATCATCCTCAAATCTCCATCCCCAATGGTGTTCTTTCAGCCTGGGAAAGCGGTGAAAGTTGCTGGGGGTTATGTCTAGAAAATAGCATGGGTGAGGAAGACGTTTGCCATACTCGTACACTGCTTCCATTGCAACTCAGCTGGTGTGGACGGCGCTTTGTCCCAGTGAAACAGAAGAACATAAAATTTTCTGTGCGTTTTTCTATGATAGGATGACAAACATGCTTCAGTAGATTAGTGTATTATTCCCATTTCCTTCTGTTTTATGGAGCGGGTAGTTGGTGTGCACCCCTCTTTTAGTGCCCCAGAAAATGGTCACCATAACCTTGGTGGACCTGGAGTCTTTGAACTTATTGTCATTTGAGATGTTATATTTCCAATCTGTTATGTAGGACCTCTCCGAGACAGAACAGAGTTGACAGATTTATTACGAACAGGTGTCTTTGGCTGGAGAAGGTATCTTAGGAAAATACACACTGATCTTGTCCACTGGATCGTCAGGGTCAGTCGGGACCGGGGAAGGGAAGGAGGAAGAGTTCACGTCACTTGAACGAGGTCCGACAGATACTGACTGGTGTCCTGGGGTTTATAAGGTCTGGCTAGGGATTGGCTGCAGGTGTGAGTCCTTAGTACTCCGGAGATGATGAACGGCGGTGATTAGTGGTTGCAGGCGTGTCCGGCGCAGAGTCTGGTGTGATGGTGACAGTACCCCCCCCGCCAGGAGCCCCCAAAGGGCGACGAGGAAACTGGGAAACAGGACGACCACGGGGACGCGGACGCGGCCGGAGGGGATGAGCGGCGTGAAAAGCCCGGAGGAGGAAGGGATCCAGCACATCTGCCCGGGGCACCCAGGACCGCTCCTCCGGACCATACCCCTCCCAGTCAATGAGGTACTCCAACCGCCCACGGCGGCGCCGCGAGTCCACCACCTCCCGGACGGCATAAACAGAGCCATCCGCCGTGGCCAGCGGAGGGGGAGGCGGCGGAGGAGGGACGGACGGCACACCAGACCCTGAAGGAGACAGATCAACAGGAGGATGGTAAGGTTTCAGTAAAGACACGTGAAAAACAGGATGGATCTTATAGGAACCCGGCAGATCCAAGCGGACGGCAACCGGGTTGATACGGGCAGCTATAGGAAAAGGGCCAATGAATCGAGCACTTAACTTCCGGCAGGATCCACGGTTACGTATGTCCCGAGTGGACAACCACACCAGGTCCCCCACGGCATACGCAGGAGCCACGGACCGCCGTCGATCCGCCAGGGGAACACTGCGTCTGATGGCCCGCTGCAGATGACGATGCGCCTGGGCCCAAACCCGCTCACTGCGCCTGAACCATTCATCCACCGCAGGAACCTCCGATGAAGCTCCATCCCAAGAGAAGAAAGGAGGTTGTCGACCCAGAACGCACTCAAACGGGGTGAGACCTGTGGCAGCCTGTCGGAGGGAATTCTGGGCGTATTCAGCCCAGGGCAACAACTCGCTCCACGTAGTGGGATTCGAGTGGCAGTACGTCCGCAGGAACCGGCCCACCTCTTGGATCTTCCTCTCGGCCTGGCCGTTAGTCTGAGGATGATATCCAGAGGAAAGGCTGACCGAGACCCCTAACAAACCGAAAAAAGCATGCCAGAAACGTGAGATGAATTGGGGACCCCGATCGGAGACAATGTCCTCTGGTAGTCCAAAATTCCTGAACACATGTTCAAACAGCGCCCTGGCAGTGGTCGCCGCGGTCGGGATGCTAGGAAAGGGGATAAGTTTACATGCTTTGGAGAATCTGTCCACCACTACGAGTACACAGGTGTTACCTTGAGAGGCAGGAAGGTCGGTCATGTAGTCCACACCTAAATGAGACCAGGGTCTTTGCGGTATAGGCAGCGGACGCAATTTCCCCGCAGGCAGCTGTCTCGTGCTTTTAGTCTGCGCACAAGGGGCACAGGCAGATACGAATTGACGTATGTGGGAGTTCATGCCGGGCCACCAGTAGCGGGGTTGTAACAGAGCCTGTGTGGCCTGGATTCCCGGATGTCCAGTCCCCGGTGAGGTATGCGCAGATTCCACCAATTGCTGACGATATTCTGTGGGAACATAAATACGACCTGTCGGGGTGTCAGACGGTGCAGGTGTCCTTTCCAGTGCTTCCAGAATCTGTTCATCTAGCGCCCACTGAACCGCCCCGACCGTCATCCGTGCTGGCAGTATAGGTGGAGGCTCCTCCGGCACCCCCTCTTTCTCGTAGAGCCTGGACAGGGCGTCAGCTCGACAGTTCTTAGACCCTGGAAGATATTTGATGGTGAAGTCAAAACGTGTGAAAAAGAGAGCCCACCTGGCTTGTCTGGGGTTTAGACGGCGGGCTTCCCGGATGTAAGACAGGTTCTTATGATCTGTGAGGACCACGAACGGATGCGTGGCTCCCTCCAGCCAGTGTCTCCACTCCTCCAGTGCCATCTTGATGGCCAGGAGCTCCCGATTTCCGATGTCGTAGTTTTGCTCAGCTGGACTCAATCGCCGAGAGAAGAACGCACAGGGGTGAAGCTGTGACGAACTTCCCATACGCTGTGACAGGACTGCGCCGACCCCCGCTGAGGATGCATCCACCTCCACCACGAAAGGTTGCGAGGGATCCGGGTGGCGTAGGACGGGTGCACCACTGAACGCTTGGCGTAGCTGTAGCCAGGCCGTCTCCGCCGCAGGCGTCCAATGTAACTGGCGGGGTTTGTTCTTCAACATGGCGGTGAGTGGAGCGGTGATGGCGCTGAAGTTCTCAATGAAACGTCTGTAGAAGTTTGCAAAACCCAGGAAACTTTGGAGGGCCTTTATGGTAGTGGGTTTGGGCCACTCCAGGATGGCTTGTACTTTTTTATGGTTCATTGTCACACCCTGGGGTCCTACCAGGTAACCCAAGAATTCCACTTCTGTCTGATGGAAAACACACTTCTCAGCTTTCAGGAACAGGCTGTGGGTGCGAAGGCGTTTGAGCACTTGTCTCACATGGTTTACATGGGTCTGGAGATCTGCAGAGAAGATCAAAATGTCATCCAGATAGACAAGTATAAATTGGTTAATCATATCATGGAAGATCTCATTCATGAAGCTCTGGAAGACTGATGGGGCGTTAACTAAACCGTAGGGCATGACTAGATACTCATAATGTCCGGTTGGGGTCACAAAAGCTGTTTTCCATTCATCCCCTTCTCGTATTCTGATGAGGTTATAGGCGCTTCGGAGGTCTAACTTTGAGAAGAGGGTAGCCCCTCTGAGTTTCTCTAGAGCAGCCGGAACCAGTGGAAGTGGATACTTGTACTTGCGTGTGATCTGATTAAGGGCTCGGTAATCGATACATGGTCTTAATCCCCCATCTTTCTTGTCGATAAAGAAGAAACTGGATGCTGCAGGAGACGTAGATTTTCTGATATAGCCCTGTTTCAGGGCTTCGGTGATATACTGTTCCATTGCCGTCGTTTCTGGGATGGATAAAGGGTAAATCCTGCCCATAGGGAGTTTTCCACCTGGTACGAGGTCTATGGCGCAGTCAGACGGTCTATGCGGTGGTAATAGTGCGGCTCTGGCGGGACAAAAAAACGTCTTTGAAGGATACATATTCCGGGGGATACGTGTCGGCAGAGCTGATATCTGGACTTTCAATAGAAGTGGACCTAAGCCAGAGGACTTTATCGGGATCGGGATGTGGTAGGGTCGGAAAGCACGAGGGGTAGCAGGTGGAGCCCCAACGCAGAATGTCTCCGGTTTTCCAGGATATAGTCGGATCATGCTTTTCCAGCCATGGTTGTCCCAGTATCACATCTACTGTGGCGTCGTGTATGACCAGGAAGGAAACCTTTTCGTTGTGTAATCCCCCTACTTGCAACTTCAGGGGTGAAGTTTGGAGCTGACTGTTGAGGGGTGTGATTCTTTTCCCCGTTATGGATTGGATGTGATATTGTGTGGCGCAGTTGTGGCACTGGACTTGCAATCTGTTCTTCACCGATCCAGATATGAAGTTGCCTTCGGAACCGGAGTCAATGAGCGCCGTAACTGTTAGGGATCCCAAAGGAGAGGTGAGAATGACAGGAATGGTGCGAGATTTGGATGTGATAGAGGCTCGGCAGGCCAAACTCACCCTGGATCTCGGTAGTCGAACGGGACAGGTTTCCCGTCGGTGGCCCTCTTGTCCGCAGTACAGGCAGAGTCCATTGATGAGTCGCCGCCGACGCTCTGTCGGAGTCAGCCTGACCGTGTCCACCTGCATTGGCTCTGTTCCCTCTGTCTCGGCAGCCGCCACCGCGGCTTGTGGGTCCTGCAGGCAGCCTGCCCGTCTATGCGCTACCCGGGTGGTGAGCTGGACGAACTTTTCGAGCCCAAGGGTGTCATCAAACGTGACGAGTTGTAATTGTAGATCTGTATCCAAACTCATCCGGAAGCGGGTAAGCAACGCTGCTTCGTTCCAGCCGCTGGCTGCTGCTAAGGTTCTGAAACGAATGACATGTTCTGTGATAGGTGTACCTCCTTGTTTCAGCTGGGAGAGTTTTTCCTGTATGGTTGAGTCCCCGGGGGGAACCCCGAACACTTCCTTGAAGTGACGTGTGAACTGTTGATAGGATTGCGTGACCACGCCCTCCTGTTGCCACATTGCATCCGCCCACTGGAGAGCCGGTCCTGAAAGCAAGGATATGATATAAGCCACCTTAGCGCGCTCAGTAGGGTACCTGGTAGGATTCATTTCGATGTGTAAAGAACACTGAAGGAGGAAGCCACTGCAATACTGGGGATCTCCGGCATAACGTGCGGGAAGAGGCTCCATCCTGGTGTTGTTCTCGGTTGCGGTCGGACCTTCTGTTATGTAGGACCTCTCCGAGACAGAACAGAGTTGACAGATTTATTACGAACAGGTGTCTTTGGCTGGAGAAGGTATCTTAGGAAAATACACACTGATCTTGTCCACTGGATCGTCAGGGTCAGTCGGGACCGGGGAAGGGAAGGAGGAAGAGTTCACGTCACTTGAACGAGGTCCGACAGATACTGACTGGTGTCCTGGGGTTTATAAGGTCTGGCTAGGGATTGGCTGCAGGTGTGAGTCCTTAGTACTCCGGAGATGATGAACGGCGGTGATTAGTGGTTGCAGGCGTGTCCGGCGCAGAGTCTGGTGTGATGGTGACACAATCCATTGATTCCTGTTTGCTCTCCAGGGGCCTCATTTAAAAAGCTGGCGCACGAACAAAAGCCAGCATACACCAATCATAGCCAAGTTTTGGGATTTATAAAAACCAAACTTAACGAGAAAATGTCCCACCTTCACAGGAACTCTGACCCTGCCGTACGCACAAAATCTGGAAAAACAGGAAACAGCAACACCAACGGTACAGAATAGAATCAAGGAAATTATGTGAAATGTGAGACATTTGTGCACAATCCACTTTTACCTTTCATGCCAAATGTTATATATTAAAGCCGTTTGCAGAAATGAATAAAGAGGCACATTCCATATTAATACTCATAAGACTGCATGCTCAGGAAAAAACAAAACAGGATTTTCAAGAAAAAGGGAGATGATATTAATAAGGACCTCAACCACTAAAATATGTTTTGTCATTGTGAAACAAAACCTATGTTATAAAATACATTAAGCTAAGTAAGGTGGACAGTCTGCTGCCAACATGTAGCAGTCAGTAAAAGAAAATGTGAAAAATAGCTTCCGTCATTCATTCTAAGACCCAGTAGAGTGGGACGCAGACTGGAGGCTGGAGTATCTAGAAGTGATGCAACAGTTATGAAATACACAAGAGGTGGATTTCCTTTTAGTTATTTATTCTTACACAATGCTTTTTTTGTTGTTATCTTAATTTCTGTCCAGACTGTCTTTATTTCCTATTTCCTACAACTCCTTGGCCATCTCGTTAATAGTTGTGATTGTGTGCCTCTGCACCTGCAGGACTTCCTCGGAGTGTATATATCATTTAACATTAAATAAACTGCTACCAATCTCAGATGTATCTGTACATATTTATTTTATAAATTAAAACAAATTACTAAATTACCAGCATCAGTACTGTCATTTAGCAGACGCTTTTCTCCAAAGCGATTCACCACTGTGGGATTCAAACTTTGGTCTCCGGCATGGGAGATGCGTGCCCTGCCAACTGAGATATCCAGACGTACCATCAGATTCTTCAGACAAGGAGTTGACAGCATCTGCCGCCTGCTGCTCTCATCTGCCTTTCTGAGCGTGGTAATGCCCACGCCGTGCCCACCAAATAAAACCTTTTTATGTTTCTCACCTTGGTCCACCTGATCGCTGTCTCACATTCCAAAAAAAAACTGCTTAAAAAAAACTCCTGAGCCATCAAATAATGTGATGAATATTTATTATAGGCTTTCACCAGACCTTTTATGGCCACCACAAGGGTGTGGCAAGGCACTCCCTCACGTGCACCTACTTTAGAGTTGATTGTGATTCATGAACAGGTGTGGGACGTGTGTGTGCAAACTTTTATAAATCTGAAAGTTTTAGTGTGCATTTTAGGGCTTACAACCCTAAAATGAAAATCATCTGGGTTGGTACTGTACTGAGTTTGTTTGTAGTTTGTATTTATACTAGGTATGACAGCAGGTTGTGGTCTGATTCTGTATATAGGTTACTGTCATCAGCAAGCACCTATTTACAGAAAAAAAGGATAGACATAAAAATTATTTGCCAGACTTCTTTAGAGACCAGAATCAAGCATTTAGTCCACATGTTTCCAGAACAGCATTCAGTTTAATTCTGTATGCCAAAGAGGTGTAGGTTGTGTTAAAATTTATTATTAATATGCATTATTATGCTGACTGTTTAGTGTGTGCATGAGTGTCTAGAGTAGGACTCACAGGGAGCTGCAGGGAGGCCGTGCATGGATAGATTTGTGTTATGCTACTGCTCAGCAGCAATGAGTGAGATTGCTCTGGTATTCACTTTTAAAATGTGTTTCACAGCTCAGGTATCTCAGCTGGCGAACCAAACTGTGGAGTAGGAAAACATTTTTTTGATTTACTCTAACTTGATGAAAACAAACAAAAATTAAAAAAAGCTCTGCATGCTAAAAGCAAATTCAGACTATTTTGCAAGAAGCAGTTCTCATCAATGGCACACGCCATGAGATCATGTTGTCTCAATCATTGGTTACTCAAACACAGTCATTGTTTTCACAGGAAGTAATAGGAACGGGTAACACATAGCTCAATGGCACTTCCTCTCTAATGTGCTTCGCTCTACTGATTATCCCCCTTGATGACACAATTACTCTTCTCCCCAAGCAAAACTGATTGACTGCATGAACCGAACTTCAGCCTGCCACTACCAATATTCACTGGAGATTTTGCAACCCGAGTTTCAGGGTATCATCTGGGGGATGACTCTCAAATGTTTAAATAAGCCAAGAAAGTTTTGTCATTCACAGTGAGCCAACTGTAGAGCCTGACTGCCATTCAAGTAGAACCTTTTAGCTTAAAGCATTTGGGGTTACACGAAAATGGGCCTAATGCACTTTTTAGCTTAAACTCTGCACTCTGCATTTAAACATTCTGAAAGCACTGCTGCATGGTTCACTCAAAGTGCTGTTTGGAACAACGGGCGGTGTCAGAAATGCCTTCTACAATGGCTGGATGGGGAATAGGTCTGAAAGCAAATCCTCTTCTCTACAGCAAATGGCCCAATATTGCTTAGAAGTGACAACGGTTAGCATTTTATGTGCTAAAAAGTTTTGATAGCACAACAAATTTTCTGGTGAAGCCTGACAGAGTATTCCTTGTTTTATATAAGAATCTATGACAAGCTCCTTATCACTTTGTTTTGGAGTGGTAGAAACCCTTTATATGGCTTCAGTTCCTCAGAGGGATCAAAGGTAAAACCATATTAAAGACAACATGTAAAAACATCAGGAACTATAAAGCTGTAGAATGAAGTCTGCAGTTAATAAAGGGGACATTTAAATTACCTTTTGGACCACTGAGGTATGCCTCGTAATTATTAATTAATAATCACCTCTTACACTTCATGTAGCCAGCCTGACAATTTTCGTGTTGGTAAATTAGATGTTTCTGGAGATGGATTGATTTTTCTAAACCAGTGAAAAGTGACTGATGAATTTGTCCAACCATTTCATTTTCATGTCAGTCACACATGTCTATCTGCCACCATTTTCCATTAAATCAATTATCTGCCATGTCATGTTACCAAAGTGTATTAAAAGATGACACAACATTTTTCCCCTTTCCACACCTAATATCCATTTATCCATCCATCGATTTTTAACTCTTACTATATCCTATCCAGGGTCAAGGTGGGCTGAAGCCTATCCGAGGTCTGTTCAGGTCCATTACACGGCCAACACAGAGATAAACAACAATGCATGCTCACTCCAAGGATCAATGTAAAATCACATGTATTGGTAACCCGGTAAGCAGCTTTAATTCTTCGTCACTGGCCATGTTTACACAAGAGTTTTAATTCCTCTTTAATTCACAATAAAACATTAAATCACCTTTAAAAAGATGCAAAAGCAAAAATTATATTATTATGTGGACTTTCATGTTGTAGCTGAAAAGAAAAGAAGCAGGAACTGGTAGATGTAAATATGTCACATCCGCCCGCTGTCCAATCAGAACCCTTCCCAACCCGGGGAATGGTTCGCCTTAATTCAAGTGAAATTGAATAAAGGCGATTAAATGTAAACCTCAATTCGGAATTACTATTTACGTGTAAATGCATTGGAGAATACTTTAATAATTAATTATTTAATTCTGAATAATTAATTCCAAATAAAAAAAAACATCATGTGACCGTGAGCTCTGTAGGCTCAGGTGTAAGTCCTGTCCAGAGGGTTCTTTCCAGATGCTATGCCCCTGCCTCTGCTTACTTTTCTGTCTGCTCTCCACTGTCAATAAAGGCCACTTGAGCCCACAAAACCTTTTAAATAAAATGTCAAAAGTGTGGCTTTCTGTGTAATTCACCCCTTTGCATGTCTGCACTCATTGAATCTCTGTTGCTGTGAAACTTTCTCACTATTCCCAATATTTAGTTTTTCAGTTAACCAGCCTTGCTGAAGAAAAATTAAGAAGCGTTAGGATTTAAATGATTAAATCTTATTGTATAGTAAACTGGTACATTGTTAATTGTGATAGAATTGCCAGCACACTAATCTTTTTCAAATCAATTTGAAATCTTACACCAAATTAAAGGGCATTCTGAATCTGCTGTCTCATCGAGGACCTCTTCTACCTCCCTGGAACGATTCTCTGTCCATCTTGGAAGGACTTTTGTGTTTGATAATGCTATGACTCATCCAAAGTGATCTATGGTTGGCTGCTTTTGCTTTTGGCAGCTTGAAAAGTGGCTTCTTGCCAGTTAACTGATTTCACTTCTTCCACTTTTGTTTTTCTCAACTCTGTTTTAACAAGGAAGTTGCTGTTCTTCATTAACAGTCTGAAAGTACCTCTATGCATTTCCTTCAGAAGCCATGTTCGATCATCAGGCCAATGGTCTACAATAAAACATGGTAGGAAAAAACACACACACAAAAAAAGAAATTCCATTATAAATGACAGTATTTATATATTTATTTTTCTTTGTCTCCATTATGGTTCCAATCAGACTGAAGCTTTACAAGTACGGAATTACCCACTATTAAAAAAAAAAAAAAAAAAAAAAAAACAGGACAATGATGTTTTTTTTTTTTTATTTTTTTATTGGCACTCAAAATTTAGACCCTCATATTCATATTCAAACATTACTTTGTTGTTTTAGGAGATCAATTGCATCTATATACATGGAATCTTTGCTAGTATGGTGTTATTCTCTGTTTTGTCAGAAAGAAAAAAACAGATGATAGAAATTTGTATATATTACTGAAAAGTGGACTAGGTAAGGGATAATGCCTTTTGAGGTGTACATTACCAGAAATGAATGATGCAGAGGCATGAACCATCCAATGCAAAGCGGAGGACGGTTGCTTCCATGAAGTCCATTCATTTCTGATAATGGACACCTCAAAGGGCATTATCCCACTTACACCACTGTCACTTATGAAATAAATAAATATTAAATTACTATTAATACGTTAATTATTAACGTAATAATTAAATCTTAAGTCTTTCACAAGAAGCAGCTGAGTGGACTATTTAATATCTTTCGTTGTGACGAGTTACCAAGGTAACCGACTCTGACACAGAACCCTCAGCTCAGTCAGCTGTTATATTGGACCTAATCAGTGGAGGGATTGCCAGTGTGATGAATAAATGGTGAAATAACATATGTTCTGAGTTTCTGTTGCCATGGTTACCACCTAGCGTTTAGCCAGCGCAATGATTTACGACAATAAGGCTATTTGACCAAACTTTTTTTATAGATGTCCTAGAATACCAACACCCTACAGCCAATTAGAATAGAGTATTCACCAAGACTAGGGAATAATGTAGATTTAATTGGATGCTGAACTGTATATACTTGGACTGTCTGTGAAGTGCAGGGAAATGTTGTGAATTAGTGCCATAAATATAAAATTGAACTGGAATATTTTTTTTTATTGCAATTTCCTTAGGTATAATAATAGAGACTAAACTGGGAATACATTCCCTAAGGCCCCTAGATGTCCCTAAATATCAAGAATACACATTAAATATTATTATTATGAAGCAATGTACCAAGACTGAAACATAGGATAAAAATCTGGTGGTTAATTTCCTTATTCTACGCTGATCATGAAGCTGCTGCAGCAACATTATGTGTCCAAAGAATATACTGAATAACCAGGTTGTTCCATCAATGGATATTTTTTTTCCTGATTGCACGGGCATTTTCCAAGATGACAATGCCAGGATTCGTCTCAAGTTGTAAAAAAAAGTGGTTCAGGGAGACGCACATGGACTGGCCACCGTGGAGTCCAATCCCTGAACCACATTAAGAGTCTTTGAGATGTGCTGTACAAGACTTCAAGCAGTGGTTGGAGTCTCCCATCATCAATATAAAAGATCTTGGGAAAAAATTAATGCAAAACTGGATGGAAATAAATCTTGTAACATTGCAGAAGCTTACTGAAAGAATACCACAGCGAATGCTGACGTAATCAAGCTAAAAACAGCCCAGGAAATATTACAGTGTAACCTTTTTCTTTGGTAGTGACTTTTTGTGGCCAGGCAGTGTATATTATGGCAACTTGACCTTTGCAGATGTGAGAATGCATTTATTTCTGAAGTGTTGTTTGTCTTTGACCTTATTAGCAAGGAGTTTTTCCATCTGAGTGGTGGTATTGCTGTGGAGTTGACCTCCAGTCTGAATCAGAGCTGGAACAGGACACTTTTCTTTCAGGGCAATATATATATATATATATATATACATATATATATATATATATATATATATATATATATATAGATAGATAGATAGATAGATAGATAGATATGTCAAATTATCCAAATGAATTAATCATGATTAATCACAGCTTACAAATTAATCGTGATTAATCACCATTCACAAGTTTTTATATGCCTGAAATTTGCCCGTTTTTACTGCATTGTATCAACAGAAAGAGCCAATGCTACAAATATTTACTGTTAACTGAGATTCCCTTGGGTAAACGTCAGATGTCAAAGGGTCATTGTTACGCCCACCGGCTTATCAGCCGGGAGGAACTGGAGTTACAGAAAGTGCTGGAAAACAAGTGGCTGTGGAAACCAACCAGCACCCGCCTCCCCTGCTTTACGATTGGCCGTCCTACGCTTTACTCTCTGACAAGCTATTCAATCCGGAGTAGAGGCTCCCTTTAAGACTGCATCATCACCATCATTCTGGGCAGCTGTGGACTGTGGGACACATGCTTGCCAAACTGAGAGCGATTACTTCTTGTGTGGTTTAGAGACTTTCCCTGTGTGTGGATTTTTGAGATTTGGTGTAAGACTAACTACTTTTGAGTTCTGAGTTTGTGTACCATCCCTCCCTGAAAGAAGGAGACTTTTGTGTTTGGTTTGTTAGGAGCTTTGTTTTGTTTTGGTTATTAGAATTCTGCCTGTGAGCGTGTAGCCCGTTTAGGGGACATTTTTGGTTTGGTTATTAATTGGTACTGGTAAGAGTAATTGTTTAACCTGAGAAAGGACACAGTTTTAGTTGGTTTGTTTTGTTTTGTAGGTTAAATCATAGCTGGATAAGGATTGTTTGATTTCTGGAATCCATTTCTGTTTTGATTACTAATAAAGATCATTGTATTTTATTTATCATTGGTCCGGCTCCATCTGTGTTACAGTCCTATTGACCCCTGGACAAAAGGGGGACGTAACAGTCATAAAATGCAGCATGTAATGTACTTCTATATATGTGTCCCAATTCAGGGTCTGCACACTTCGGAGTGTGCAGACTATGTAGGCTACAGTGTCCTCCGTTTCGAAGTCTGCTTAACGTTCATAAAATGGGACAGTCTACCTAGTCAACAAGAATTTCCCATAGCAACAACACAGGACGCTAAATCACTTAAACCTTAAATTTTAATGCCACCATTTAACAAACATGCTTTTAATGTACTTGGTTTTGTAGTGTTTCTGTGGCACCCAGGATTTATTTAGTTAAATTATTTAGACTAAAACGTACCCCCCATACATTTCTTTGTTATTTGTTTGTGCACTCGAATTATAAGTAATAAGTTATTGATCAGTTTACCAATGTTTGAGCTAAGCTGTGAGTTACCCCACTGCACTTGAACGCAGCACAGTCACGTAGCCCGACGCTTGCGGGTGGGCTCAAAGGCTGATGCAAGCAATGCGGGAGGTAAGACGCATAATACGTTGGGTCCGGATAAAAACACTTTTCTGTGGCAAACTACGGTTCATAAGTGACATATTTATGCCTGGTAAAGTGGAGTAATATTCCTCATTGGCCCACGAAGTGATAAACATTGTGTTCGAGGTCAAGGCATCATTTTATTTGAATATATTAAGAGCTAAAACGAGTTGGTGCCTTACAGTGTATGTAACAAGCTAGCTAAACGTAGCGCCACGTTCGCAGCCTGTTTACACTAATGTCTTTTTGTTTTGTGTATGATTCTTTTGCCAAGGGATGTGTTTTGGGCCATGCTAAGCAGAGGAACTCACAGCAGTATTTTGTGTTTAATCTCAAACAGGTACAGTTCTCTCATATGTGATCTCTGAGCATGTGTGCGAGCGCCGTGTGTGTACGAGTGTGCGAGTTCTCGTCTATGTATCTGGTGCAGGACTCGAGTGTGTGTGTGTTTAGTACTGGTTTTGATACATTGTTGAGGACATTGATGTATTTTTTTGTTTGTAGCTTTGTCCAAGTTCGTAGTTTTGGTTGTATTATAAAAGGGGTGACTGAATGTCTATTATTGACCATAAATATTATGTAAGACATATGTCAGTAGTTATTAGAAATATATTTTGGAATTGTTAATATTGTCCATACACACCAATAGCAAAAGGCTGATGCAAGCAATGCGGGAGGGATGTGTTTTGGGCCATGCTAAGCAGAGGAACTCACAGCAGTATTTTGTGTTTAATCTCAAACAGATTAAAGAGGCTTCTACACCCATCATTCCGGTCTCCTTCTTGACGTGTGTAACATAAACTTGGCGAGCCAGCCAGGAGACAACCAGCCCTCAACGACACCCACCGCGCCTCAGCCCTCAATCCTACACGCAGCACGACGAACCTAGAAAAGACACCAATCAACATGGAGCAACTACAAGACGAGATCATAGAAACTCTGTGGACTTTGGATAAACCAGAGCTCATCACGGTGTGCTATCATCTAAAGTGCAGTGAACCATCGGGCGAGGGGTTTAAAGGACAAACCCGTCGAGGTCTAATGAGGATGGTGGAAAGCACACTAGATGAAATCCAAAAGAGCGAAGGGTCTCAGGAGTTCTTGCAGTATATGAGTGATCTCCAGTCGCGTATACGGTCACCTGAAGTGCACGAAACAACAGAGCAAACACAAGTACAAAATCCAGAGCCTACAGAGATGGAAAGGCTTAGGCAGGAATATGAGCAACTTCAGCAGGCACAGGCAGAAGAACGCCGTGTTTTAGAAGAGAAGATAGGGGCTTTGGGGACTCAGCTGAGCAACATAAGCATGGTCAGCGAGAGAGAAAACAACCCACCTTCACTCCTTAGAACTCCTGAAGTGACCTTAAAGAAAGACTTTAAAATATGGGGCCAAATAGGGGAAGCAGGACAGAAGGACAAACTCTCTTTTACCAGTCTGACAAATCAGATTGAGTCTGGCCTTAAGAAGGGTTACTCAGAGAACGAAATAATTGAGGCTGTGATAAAGGCCGTCTGCCCTGGCCTTCACCTCAGAGACCTCCTAGAAGTCAAGCGAGACCTCACCCTGCCTACACTAAAAATTATATTGAGAGGACATTACAAAGTTGACTCATCATCTGAACTACTCCACAGACTCATGAACATATCGCAAGACCCTAAAGAGTCAGCCCAAGCCTTCCTGTTCAGAGCCATAGAGTTGAGAGAAAAACTGCTCCGTAAGTCTGGGGATGAAGATGATGGGGAACAGTTCAGTCCAACTCTGATTCAACGCAAGTTCCTGCGATCATTAGAGACTGGTCTGTTAAGTGAAGCCGTCAAGTTCCAGTTAAAACCATACCTGAGCAACCCAAAAGTGACTGATGAAGTTTTAATTGAAAAGATAAATGAGGCTTCAAGTCTGGAAACGGAGCGACAGAACAAGCTTAAGAGATACACACCAGTCAAGCCACCTAGAGTGAACGAAATACACACAGAGATACAGTCCAGTCACAGCCACCACCCTTCGAGCAGTGAGGACGACACACACACTGAAAAACAGACAAGAGTAAGTGAAATAAGTAACAGGAAGAAACAGACGCAAGACAAGACATCACAAGGACTAGATGCAGAGACTGTTAAGCTTATTGAAGGCCTAAGAGCAGAAGTCCAGGAGATAAAGAAACTGTATACAGAGTCATCAGCAACAACTCGAAAGCCACCGCTAGCAAGAGGAGCTAAAGGTTGTCAAGTGTGCAGAGAGGCTGGGGCTGGTGACACCTGTCGCCACTGTTTTCGCTGTGGGCAAGAAGGCCACCTCTCTCGTGGCTGCAGACAAAGCAGAAATCTGCAGGGAAACGGGGGGGGGGGGGGTTGCTGAGACGGGACCCACAGTAGCCCAAACTCCCTCTAGGTCCCACATAGACATTGCGTCCCTGCAAGCCAACCTTGCAAACCCAACAGGTCAGTGTGAAAAACAAACTGTTCCACCACAGCCTGGCAGTTATATCCCTTCACAACGCCAAAACAAGCTCATAAGCCTCATTGGGAGACGATGTGTTGTCCAGTGCCACCTAGACACTGTACCAGTGGAAGCTTTATGGGACACAGGGGCTCAAGCTAGTCTTATAAACAATGACTGGAGAACAAAAAACCTCCCAAACAGTGTAATAAGACCACTCACTGAGCTCCTATCTGAACCACTGGTAGCATTAGCGGCAAATGGGAGTGAGATTCCATATATGGGGTGGATAGAGACAGAGTTCCGTCTAGATGGTGATACTCACTCAACAAAGACACTGTTAGTGCCCATGCTGGTATCTAGTGATCCCAATGTAGCTGAGCAACCAATTATTGGCTTCAATGTGATAGAAGAAGTAGTGGGCAAGTGGGATAAAGGCCATTTGAAAACAAAGAATATCCAGAAAATCAGTCAAACATTCTCAGTGTCAGTCAAAACAGCCAAGTCCATGCTTAAGCTATTGCAGACACCGAATGAAAATGAAAGTGTTGGGACAGTTAACTCAGGGAAAAAGGGGATACACCTACCTGCAGCACAGATAAGCACAGTTTTTGTCCGTGCACATGTAGGAGCCCAGTACACAGGCCAAAGCCTCTTGTTTGTTCCCGATGTAGAGTCGCAGTTACCAGAGGGTCTGCTTATACAAGAGGGATTGGTGACTACCAGGCGGGGTAGGGCAGTCTATATTCCCATTGCAATCGCCAATGCTAGTAAACATGACCTCACCTTGTCTCCTCGTACTATCCTGGGTCACCTTGAAGAAATAAAGGCAGTGTACCCCGTCCCAGTCGATTCTGAAAAGACAACAGAGAGACCTGATATAGACACTAATGTTCCTATCCAAGTAAATGAAGTCACTAGCAGTCCCCAGTCCATCCACAAACCATCCCAGTGGGACCCTCCAGTTAAACTAGATCATCTCAGTACAGACCAACAGGAAACAGTGAAACAGCTGCTAAGAGAGGAGTGTCATGCGTTTGCCTATGACGACAAAGATGTGGGGTGCATTCCTTCCCTAAGCATGCACATCACACTGAATGACACAACACCAGTTAAAAAGACCTATATTTCAGTACCAAAGCCATTACACCAAGAAGTTAAAGACTATCTCGAGGACTTGCTGAGTCGAGGGTGGATTTCAGAGTCCAGATCACCCTACTCGTCGCCAATCGTTTGTGTCCGCAAAAAGTCAGGTGAACTGAGGTTATGCTGTGACTACAGAGAACTTAACAGAAAATCAGTACCAGACAGGCATCCAATCCCAAGGATCCAGGATAGATAGATAGAAGTACTTTATTTATCCCAAGCTGGGAAATTTAGGATATGTTGGACTCTCTTCATGGCAGCTCCTGGTTTTCTGTCCTCGATCAGGGCAAAGCCTATCACCAGGGCTTCCTGGATCCTGAAAGTCGCCCCCTCACCGCTTTCATTACACCCTGGGGCTTGTACCAGTGGAACCGCATACCATTTGGACTGAGCTCAGCCCCAGCAGAGTTTCAAAGGAGTATGGAGGACTGTTTAAAGGGACTTCGCGATGTCATCTGTCAGCCCTATTTAGATGACAACTTAGTGCACTCTCCATCATTTGAATCCCACGTGCAGCACATTCGTAATGTCCTACAAAGGTACCAAAAACATGGCGTAAAGCTCACTCCACACAAATGTGATGTCTTTAAGAGACAAGTCCGTTTCCTGGGACGAATGGTTTCAGAGCAGGGTTATACTATGGATCCTGCTGAGATAGCCCCAGTCCAGGCCCTTAAAGACAAACCACCAACCACGGTAGGGGAGCTCAGCCGAGTTTTAGGTTTCCTCTCATACTACAGGTCCTACATACCAGATTTTTCTAAGATAGCCAAGCCGCTATACCAGCTTCTGACCTTACCTAAAGACGAAACAACACCACCTGTTTCTAAGGCAAGGAGGAAAAGGGTTAGTTGCAAACAGAAGGGGCGACCACCACCAAGCACACCAATTAGTTGGACTGAGACTCATCAAGAGGTGTTAAACCAGCTCACAGACAGTTTAACAGAACCACCCATTTTAGGGTATCCAGACTTTGCGCAGCCCTTTATACTTCATTGTGATGCCTCGCAAGAGGGCCTAGGGGCAGTACTGTACCAACACCAAGCAGGCAAAATGAGGGTAATTGCATATGGTTCACGCACCTTAACACCCCCAGAGAAGAATTACCACATGCACTCTGGAAAGCTTGAATTTCTAGCTTTAAAATGGGCAATATGTGAGCGTTTCCGCGACTATCTCTTTTACGCTCCACACTTTGTCTGTTACACAGACAACAACCCCCTGACTTACGTGCTTACCACAGCAAAACTAAATGCCACTGGTCACCGCTGGGTGGGGGAACTGGCTGACTTCAACTTTACAATTAGGTACAGACCAGGCAAGAAAAACGCAGACGCTGACGGGCTCTCTAGACTACCACTTGACATTGACCAGTACATGACACAGTGCACAGTTGAGGTGAAACAAGATGTCATTAAAGCAGCTGCTGAAAGTGTTTTGTTTCAGAGAAGGAGTATGTGTCCTGAGAGCTACGTCATCAGCCAAAACGCCATCCAACTGGTACGAGACACCACATCACCCCCAGTTGGCAAGACTCTCTCGCCTCAAGAAATCAGGGCGAGCCAAGAAAAGGATGCTGTTATCGGGCCTGTTCTCCAGTACAAGGTTACTGACTACCTGCCCAAAGGTCAGGCTTTCAGAAAAGAGTCAACTGATGTCAAAATTCTGCTGAGACAGTGGAACAAACTTTATGTGAATGATGATGGCGCCCTCTACAGGCAAGTAAATGGTAGGGACCAACTCCTCCTTCCTAAAGAACACCACGACACTGTCTTTAAAGAGTTCCACAAAGAGATGGGACATTTGGGGGCAGAAAGAACATTAGGGTTGATAAGAGACAGATTTTATTGGCCCAGAATGCAACATGATGTTGAACATTTTGTAACGCACGTCTGTGAATGCCTTAAAAGGAAACGCCCCAATAGAGCTAACAGAGCCCCACTGACTACTATTACCACCACTCACCCATTTGAGCTCGTGTCAATCGACTTTCTTCATCTGGAGACCTGCAAACATGGATACGAGTATATCTTGGTGGTGATAGACCATTTTACCCGCTTCGCACAAGCGTATGCCACAAAAAACAAATCAGCAAAGACAGTGGTGGACAAAGTGTTTAATCATTATGCTCTTAACTTTGGCTTTCCGCAGAGAATCCACCATGACATGGGACGTGAATTTGAAAATCAATTGTTTTCCCAGCTCCAGAGCGTCTGTGGCCTTCGCGGGTCACACACCACTCCATATCACCCGCAGGGAAATGGGCAGGTGGAGCGCTTTAACAGAACTCTGCTCTCCATGCTCAGGACTCTGACCAATGACGAAAAAGCGGACTGGAAACAATCACTGGCAAAGGTAGTGCACGCCTACAATTGCACACGGAGTGAGGCCACTGGCTTCTCGCCATATTATTTGCTGTTTGGCCGCACCCCCAGACTCCCCATAGACATAATGTTCAACCTACCAAGCCATGATAACCAAGTCAGTTACGAGGAGTATGTGCAAAAATGGCAGTCACAAATGCAAGAGGCCTATGCCATAGCAAAAACAGCAGCACAGAAGGAGGCCTCAAGGGGCAAACGCTACTATGACCAAAAGACACATGGGGGACAGCTGTACCCAGGCAACCGAGTTCTACTTCGAAATTTTAAGGAGAGAGGGGGGCCCGGTAAACTCCGTTCATACTGGGAAGATGCTGTGTACGTAGTTGTTAGCCAGAAGAGCCCCGACTTGCCTGTTTATGAAATAAGGCCAGAGCAAGGAGGTAAAAGTCGCACAGTACACAGGAATCTACTCCTCCCATGTGACAGCTTGCCTGCAGAAAGAATAGACAAGTCCCCAAACAAACAAAAGAGAAAGACACAAACTAGGACAAGAAGACAACAACAGTCATTACAAGAGGACACAGGATCAGACAGCGATGAAGAGGGCGCTCTTGTGTGGCGGTCTCCGTTCTTGCGGAGCCAGGACAACAGCAGAACGCAGGTTCCCACGCCAGAGGCTGAAAGTGAGGAGCATCAGCCAGAGGACCCCCCTGCTGTGATCGCTGAGCATGCAGCAGAGGAGATCGCGGAACCAGCAGAAGGTGAGCTGCTGGCAGTACAGGAGCACCAGGGCCAAGAGCTGTACAGTGAGCATCCTTCTGATGAAGAACCGCTGCAGCAGAGATACAGAGACTCTGACACTGAGGAGATGTCATCACACGCTTACCCACAGAGAGAACGGCGGCGGCCAAGGGTCTTCACCTACGACCAACTGGGACAGCCAACAGTGAGACAGACAGGTATAGACCACATTGGCGTGAGTGTCTCACCTACATGCACCCAGAGACTTTGGAGACCGTGGGCTTGAGACAACATACAAGCAGTTTATTAAAGGTTTTGTAGACTTAATAGGAAGTGCCAAAACAGCTAAAGAACTGAGATTATCAAAAGTATAGCACATTCAGACAAAGATGTGAATATTACAAATGTAACAGTGTTTATATTTAAACAATGTGATGATGTGGTAACAAAGTGACAATGTTGGCCGTTTACTGTATGTGTTTGGTTACAAAGGTTAAATTATTCACTGTAAGGTGAACTTGTTTGTTTTATTACCTTGGGAAACAAATGGGTTATTTTCCACGCCAATACTGGTATTACTTCAGTAGGTAACTTTGAATTTACTTGATAAGACATTCCAATGGTGTGTACAACCTTAATAAATACCCAAGAGACACTGTTTGAGTAATATGAGTGTAAAAAAAATGGTTAAGCATTTTTTTTTATTTTATTAAGCAGGGGAGGGTGTGGCACCCAGGATTTATTTAGTTAAATTATTTAGACTAAAACGTACCCCCCATACATTTCTTTGTTATTTGTTTGTGCACTCGAATTATAAGTAATAAGTTATTGATCAGTTTACCAATGTTTGAGCTAAGCTGTGAGTTACCCCACTGCACTTGAACGCAGCACAGTCACGTAGCCCGACGCTTGCGGGTGGGCTCAAAGGCTGATGCAAGCAATGCGGGAGGTAAGACGCATAATACGTTGGGTCCGGATAAAAACACTTTTCTGTGGCAAACTACGGTTCATAAGTGACATATTTATGCCTGGTAAAGTGGAGTAATATTCCTCATTGGCCCACGAAGTGATAAACATTGTGTTCGAGGTCAAGGCATCATTTTATTTGAATATATTAAGAGCTAAAACGAGTTGGTGCCTTACAGTGTATGTAACAAGCTAGCTAAACGTAGCGCCACGTTCGCAGCCTGTTTACACTAATGTCTTTTTGTTTTGTGTATGATTCTTTTGCCAAGGGATGTGTTTTGGGCCATGCTAAGCAGAGGAACTCACAGCAGTATTTTGTGTTTAATCTCAAACAGGTACAGTTCTCTCATATGTGATCTCTGAGCATGTGTGCGAGCGCCGTGTGTGTACGAGTGTGCGAGTTCTCGTCTATGTATCTGGTGCAGGACTCGAGTGTGTGTGTGTTTAGTACTGGTTTTGATACATTGTTGAGGACATTGATGTATTTTTTTGTTTGTAGCTTTGTCCAAGTTCGTAGTTTTGGTTGTATTATAAAAGGGGTGACTGAATGTCTATTATTGACCATAAATATTATGTAAGACATATGTCAGTAGTTATTAGAAATATATTTTGGAATTGTTAATATTGTCCATACACACCAATAGCAAAAGGCTGATGCAAGCAATGCGGGAGGGATGTGTTTTGGGCCATGCTAAGCAGAGGAACTCACAGCAGTATTTTGTGTTTAATCTCAAACAGATTAAAGAGGCTTCTACACCCATCATTCCGGTCTCCTTCTTGACGTGTGTAACATTTCTACTAAAGTGTAGTTTAAAAAACATTTCTTTTTTTTTTTTAACAAAAGTTTATTGAAACCTAAAACATACTCTTCTGAGCTTGTTTGCTGATTCGCCATCATCTTGTGCTTAATGAATTTTGGGAGAAAAGAGGCAGTGAAGGATGCATTACCAGCAGCCTTTGTTTGGGGTCAAACGAAGTGCTGATTTAAATGGTGGATTGGGAGGGTCCTTCAGATTCGGTGAATTGGGACAGTGCTTTGCACACCGCAATGTCGTATGTGGCCAATGAATCCGCACTTAAAAGTGTGCAGATCCTGAATTGGGACTCACCTAATGTTGTTCTAAATCATCTCTACCATCTTCTAGATCATAATTCAGAATTCATATATTATCATCTCACCAACCATCTCAACGGTGATAATATCTGTCATAAAACCATCAGATGTGAGGACTGAACTTAAGCATCCAACACTGATGAAGAAACTCTGATTAAACTGATGATCTGGCTAAAAACAGGTTTTTCATTTTATCATAGAAGTGTTAAAAAAACAAATGATCCACAGCAGACATTTACTTCTAATAACCACCCGCTCCTCTTTCTGGACGGTCCACCGACGACTTATCATCACCACTTCTTGTTGGTCTTTTTTTTCATTTATTTTTCTCCCCCGTCCTTTTTTGCCTGTGGTCTGAATGTCAGGATTCCTGTTTCTGCTTTTGTCAGAGCTCACCTATTGGTTGTTGATCGTGTTTCATCACGGCGACTTGCGATAATATCTAACATGTTAGAAATTGTCGCAGATCCAAGACTGGAGAAAGATTGACGTTAAACAGCGCAGATTACCAGGCCACACCTAACAACCGAGATGACGGGAGAGCGCTGTGACTCCAGCAAAACTCCTAAGATTTCCTAAAGACGTGAAAATCGTTTGGTGTGAGCCCAGCATAAAAGAGAATGCAGGACAAGCATGGGTGTGGAACCCTCTCACCTCCACGGAGGCAACATCTATGGGTATTTATTCTGAAATCCTTCCATAGAGCCACCCGGCCAACTTTTCCATCGTGCCTTTCCACGTCCAGCCTTCATAACAGAGAAATGACCGACGTATGGGGCTTATCATGCCATGCATGCGTTATTGTGTTAAAAATTTAAACGCAATTAATTACACAAATTTGTTAATGCTGTTAACGTCTTATTTTTGACAGCCTTCATACACACACACACACACACATATATATATAAATGATATACAAAACTGACAGTAAAAAAATCCAGCATTGAGCGTACAACTCGTCCTGAGCATGGCACATGGAAGCCACATTATAGAGCGAGTGTGTGGTGTAACTATTAAATTCTGTAACTCATGTAAAATCTCAACTGTCTCCTATAAACTTCTCGGAAGCTGTTAGCAAAACCAGAGAATTCATTTAGAGAGCTGATTGATTGACTTGATCACAAATTGAGATTTCAGTCTTTTCTCATTGGGGAGAATGAGGGAACGGAGGCATCTGTGAGCACAGCTCACAATCACTACCAGGCAAAAGAATCTGGTTATCTATTGATTCCACCCTGATTGCTGTGATTTGGCTTTAGAGTGTTTCATTCAGATGGAGGCTGAGTGGCTGCAGTCTTCTGGAGCCGCCTGTCATCTCTCCCATATGCCACAGATTTATAATGATTTCATGCCTCAGTGAGTTGTTCATTCTTTTGAGAAGAAATGTGTTCCCTGTGATTTATTATTAGCTTCCATTTTACTGAACAAGTGAGTACAAACAAGTCGTCACACATTGGTCATCGTTTACGTGGAATGGACTCGAGAGCTTCAAAGCAATCATGGTGGAGAGGAGCAAAATTATTTATTTATTATTACTATTATTATTTTGTCTTTTATCACATGCTGGAATAAGTCCAGATAAGTTATGATCATTCTTAGTTTTAAGAACCACAGCATGTTAATTTAGAAGTAGGGGAGACCGGGGATGGTTGTAACATGGGGAGAGTTGAAACGCCACTATTTTCACCAATCAAGAATGAGACAGGAGTCAGATGATCATTCCAGTGTTTGCCCACTTCCTTCTCAATCTCACATGGCAGTGAACAAGGCTGAAAACACATGCATGTTGATTTTATTGACTAAAAACTGATTTTGGGATAAGAAAGTAATTTTTTTTTACCAACACTTAATTTAGTTTAGTACTTATGCAACTTAAAATAAAACCATATGACTTACAGTAAATGAAAAAGCTGTCTTTTAGGCAAAATGTGATGGATTCCCCCCTTGCTAATTTCAAATCACTATGCTAACACAGCTACCTAAACATTGGCTGACAGGGTTGGGGTGGGTTGTAACATTTATGTTAACAGTGTTACAACCATCCCATTCATAAAATTAAGTTTTTTTTTATTATTTTATTATTTTTAAATCATATCTAGGCAATGGAAAAAAGAAAGAGAGATGTGTGGCGGCTTTTTTTTAAAAAAAAAAAAGCATAATAAAAACACATGAAAAAGGCTGAAAGGCAATGCTGAAGATTCTGAGACCTTGGATGATGGGAATATTTGTATTATCTACATGGAGCCATCTTGCAGCTCAAGGCCAAAGGAAGTTTGGGTAAAATGTACCCAATGTAGTCTATGGGGCCACCAAGCTTGCACTCCAGGGTTACCAACTTTCATTTGTCTATATTGTGATTAAGATTAAGAACATAGTCAAACTGTCACAAACCCGGAGATTGGACTCAAAAGAATCAGGATTCCAGTGAAAGGTAAAAAGGAATTTATTTGAACAATGTAAATGTGCACTGGTGATCTATCCGGTCTCGTTCGGTCAGCTCTTCTGTGGGGGGTATGAGAACAGGTGTTAGAAGGCAGGGAGTCTGTGATAATGATGCAGGATGTTACAAATCCACGTACCGGGTGCTGTAGTGCAGTTTGGTGAGATCGTACAGGCAGAACCCGGGAAGCCGGACGGGGAGTCCACTGGAGTGGGTGGATAACTGCTGGGTAAAGAACAGGTTAGTGGGGGAATAACTGGCGGGGGTCAGGGTCTCCAACCCACGGAAGTGGGTGATAATGAATATCTCCGTCTGGGCAGAGTAGATTATTCCGTGATCCAAAATCCACATCCAAAAACCAGTCCAGGGGTCAATAATCCAGAAATCCAATAACAAACAGAGATACCAGTCAGGGGGCAGGCAGAGACGATAATCCAGGTCCAAAACAAGGTCAACAACAGGCAGGTAGGCAGGCAGACAGGTAGAACAACGGCTGGAAACGTGCAGGGTAGAACCAAGACGATCTGGCGAAGAAACGCTGTCACAGGCAGGTATTTAAAGGGCATCAAACAGGTGAAGCGTATTACCAATCAGAGTGGGAAAATTAGGTTGCGTTCAGGGAGGCTGGGAAGTCCGACCCTTATCAGACGGATCATTACACAAACAAAATATGTACAAACTAGCCCTGTTTTCTTTTTTCTTTGTTTTTTATATGCAAAAAGTATGTAAGCTCAATATCACACCTGAATCTTTTTACACAAGTGCAGAGTTATCATTATGAAAGTTTGTTCAAGTAGGCTTATTCACACACAAAGTCACATTAATTCAAGTTAAACATTGAACATTGAATGTTTGAGCTGTAGTCAGTTAAAGAGAAAAGATTTTGTTTGGGATCTTTTTTTTTTCTTTTCAATAAATCCATTTTTGAAGCATATTATATGTTGTGGCATCTGTTTAGGCTTCTTTTGTCCAGTTGTTACAACCCTCCCCAGTATGTGTTACAACCATACCTGGTAGTGGGGTAGGTTGTAACAAAGGACAACCATGTGTTTGACATTAACATACGATGTCTGTGATGTTCTTGCAGATTTCTGAATTGGTGCATTTTGTAGTGAAGAAATGTGGGTATTTCATATAAGAGTTTGAGAACTGTAGCTCAAAAATTCAATGAGTTACAGGTGTTGCAGCAAAAAGTGTTACAACCATCCCCGGTCTCCCCTATGTTCATCTGAGTTAGAGAAACATGGACAGTTTCTGTTCATGAATCTATTTTCCGGCTAATGGCTTGGTGGGGGAACAGTATTGATGTTCATTTTTGTGGTTCAGTACTGCAATGGCATGTCAATAAGCTAATTAATACTGGTAGACACTTAAAACAGAGATGATGATTTGTATAAAATAAAAAAAAAAAAATGACACAAAGATGAATGCCAGTCAATATTCCAATAATTACTTATCATGTTTTTTCTCTTGGTCTGTGTGATCTCTATTAACCTTAGCTCACCTTTGGACTTCTGAAGAGCTAACAAGATGAGTCATGCAGTATGGGGTTGAGGATAAAGCCCCTGTGCAGACTGTTACATAAAAGTAGCTCACTCTGGTTAAAGAACCGAGTTACTCAGGCTGCTATATTTTTGTGCGGTGTAAATTAAATTCTTGTTGTTCTTGAAAGTAACCCAACTGATGTTGCAATAAAGGTTATTTAAAGATGTAGAACAACTAAAGGCTGGTACACACATAAGGATTTTCTAATTCTGAAGAGATATTTTTACGTTAGAGACCCCACACATGAAGATAAAAAATCCGGCGACTATTATTAAAAGAAAATTCCAGACTGAAAAACAAAACAGACTGGAGACAGCATGACCACATCCTTCCTTGCTCCCCAGTCAGCTCGCTTTCTGATTGGCTACGTTCCGTTCCATGTCACAATCCAAAGAGTCACAAGTCAGGAGTTGTTGGCTTTTCACACACACGTGAAGATTGTTCAGTACTTCTGATTGTTGGCCGCTACCCGTTTTCAGCCAATTGTTGCGACAAATTCAGTCTTAACACACCTCAGACCAAATGATAATTTTACAGGAAAATCTTTTAAGACTCAAGATAATCAGGCGTTTGCCGTCCTTGGTTAGGAAGGTGTAAAATCGGGACAAAAACAGCCCAATAATCTTTATGAGTGTACCAGCTTAATGCAGATCTATAGCACTATAAAAAGTTCTGCAGTCAGTGGGCCGATGAGGACTTCAGGTTGACATAAAAATACTTTTTTTAAGGTTGTCCCAAAGCATGCAGTAGCATTACATAGATAACTGGTATTATGGGGGACAGGGGAAAACATTTTTTTTTCCAAATTGGAACATTTACAGAGTCAGATCATACAAACAGAATCCAAGTTCATCATTTGAAAGTGGATGCTAAGCGCCCTTACAGAGGAGTCGTGTAACTGCGAGTCTACATGTTTGGAACTGAAGGCAGAAGGCCAAATGGTGTCATACGCATTCAGTGGCTGTGCATGCTAGCAAACAGACTGCCACTGGCACTCTACAGGGCAAAGGACTCCTCAGAGTGCAATTCACTGCTTCCTTTCAATTTGCATGTTATTTAGTTTCCTGGTCACATGGCTTCTGTCAGTCTGCTTTATCTTCTCTCATCTTCTTTCAGAGTTTCTGAGGATTTAAATAGTCATATTATCCAAACATAAATAAAAGATCTTTTATGGTAGTCATTTGTTTGTTTACTCTCTTTTAATGAGGCATCTGATTGAATTTACAAATGAATTATTCCAAGATTGTTCCAAATGCAACATTGATGGCAAGTGATTCTTCTTATTACAAGAATTATTCAAGCAAAAGAGTCTTCTGGTTCCAAAACAATAAATAATATCAAATTACATTTCTAAACAATCAAATCCACACAATATTTATAACTAAGGAGGTTGATGGTAATGTTCTCATAGATTGTATCCTCTATTTGTCTTTTTCATTTTGAGACCAGTATATATATTATATATTTCACATTTTAGCTAATGGACATTTTTGTAAACATAAATATCAAATAAAAACATCTGTTTTAGTAACCTTTTTACACTGCTCTCTCAAAAACAAATCAACTTGAAGCCCATTTTTTGCAATCTCTAGTATAAGTGTATTTTTCTTTGTTGTTGTTTTTGTTAGAGTGTTTTAGTAAAGTGTCGTATTATTGATGTAAAGTTGGTCTGGATATAATGAAGGCTTGTGGTTTAAAGCACAGTGGTTAACTGTTCCATCCATCCCTCTGTACTCTTCTTTAAGCAGTGTGTGGCTTTTAATGAAAGATGGAACATCCCATGTGGAGATTCTTGCATGAACTTTTAAATGGTTTCTGGTATAACTTTTACTTTTCTTCTGCTTACCTATGCTTATTTACAATTTTTATCTAATTGAATGGGGACAAGTGACATAAAACAATAAATAAATAGGGACAATATGATTTAACATGGTTTCAAAAGATAAATGAAACTGTGATGGAACCTCCATTATTACTCTTTAGGAATACATTTACATAACATAAAATACATCATTTTTAGAGCCATAAAGCCTATTCAATATAAACACCACTTGTGCATGGTATCTTGTATCCATGCACCAAAGTAGTTCATTATCCTTATTTGTTGACTATAAATTCTATAAATTAGCATTCTTAACTTGACAGTTTAACTTAACTCGGCACAACTTTCATTTGATAACTTTAAAAAAAAGATGGTAAAAGTTAGCTGTTTTTATTATTAACTTCGTGACACATCCAGTACTAAACAGAAGCAGGAAAGATTGAACTGCTCTGACCTAAATTAGCTGCTGTTTAATCTACACAACTTACTAATGTCTTTCTCTCTTTTTTGCTCTTCCTGTTTTTTTTTTTCTTTCAATGCCAGAAAAGGTAAGTTCTCTTCATTGTGGTAAATCAATGCTCTCGTTTCTTTACATAAAGTGCACTATGCTAATAGCTGAAAGAAGATGAGGTAGGGTCTCTTTAGAGAGTTCTGCGCTGACAGACTGATGTCATTGCAAACTTCCCACATTGTCACTGCTCTGTAGTGATTCAAAGATGGTCAGACACCAGACACCGAGGACTCAGGGCCCCAAGCATTAGTCTGGCTTGCCTGTTGGAAAACATTACCACTGCTCACACTCACTCCGAGGTAGGAATGGGCGATACCAAAGTTTTTCCTGTCGATATGATACCATTAGTTTATGGTACTTTTTACTGATAACTGATACTGATACTGATACTGATATCAATATCGATATTGATATTGATATCATTATCAATATCAATATCGATACTTCCAGCCCTTTAAAAGAAAATAAGAACTTACAGTGTGCATTAACATCTTTATTACAAGGGCAGTATGAAATAATATGATTATTCACATTTATTAAATAAAAAATATATAATACATAAAAGAAATATGATAAGTATAATAAAACATAATAGTTATTTGCAATAAACAAAACAAAATCATGACATACCCACATGACACAGAAATACACTGGTACTTGGCTTCACATGCAATATTATTGTCTAAAACTTTCAGAAGTGAAAAAATGTTTTGTATCAGCAGAGTAGTATGTCAATACTCAAAAAGTATCAAATCCAATAATTTGATCGGCTGATATCAAAGTATTGACTCCAGAGTATTGATAGTGCCCATCATTACTCCTAGGTCACTTTTAGACTAATCATCTGACCTAATATGCATGTTTATGTACAATGGAAAGAAGCTGCAGTATGTAAAGGGAACCCATCCATACAAGAGGAAACCATGCAAACATGCAGAAAGGCACCAGCTGATTCGAACCAGGGACTTCCTTGCTGTGAAGTGACAGCTAACCACCACACTTATAACAATAAATACTAATATTTAAGTGCTGCTTTTGACACCATATCCCATTCCATCCTCCTCAGCAGACTCTCCTCACTTGGTGTCACCTCTACTCCCCTTCTCTGGCTCCAGTCTTATCTCAATGGTCGCTCTCAGTTCATCAAACTCAAATCTTTCACTTCCGATTCCTCCCCAGTCTCCACAGGTGTGCCCCAAGGTTCTGTCCTGGGGCCTCTTCTATTCATCACCTATCTCCTCCCCCTTGGTCTCATCTTCCGTAAATTCAATATCTGTTTCCACTGTTACGCGGATGACACCCAGCTCTACCTGTCCTGTAAACCAAATTCCACGCTCCCACCCACCTCCCTCTCTGCCTGTCTCCTGGAAATAAAATCCTGGTTCACCACCAACTTCCTAAAACTGAACAGTAATAAAACTGAAATTCTCCTCATTGGCACCAAATCCACCCTTTCCAAAGTTAATAGTTTCTCCCTCACCATCAACAGCGCCTCAGTTTCCCCCTCCCCTCAGGTCAAGAGTCTGGGTGTCATCCTCGACAGCACCTTATCATTTACCTCACACATCAATAACATCACCCGCTCAGCCTATTTCCATCTGCGCAATATCAACCGTCTTCGCCCCTCCCTCACCCCCAACACCACCTCTATCCTGATGCACAGCCTTGTCACCTCCCGCCTGGATTACTGCAACTCTCTCCTCTTTGGCCTCCTACAAAAATCCCTTCAGAAACTCCAAATGGTTCAGAACTCTGCTGCCCGCATCATCACCCGAACTCCCTCCTTTCATCACATCACCCCCATCCTGCAAGAACTCCACTGGCTTCCCATCAAGTACAGGATAGAATACAAGATCCTCCTCCATACATACAAATCCATACATAAACTCTCACCCCCTTACCTCTCAGATCTTCTCCACATAGTCACCCCTTCCAGATGTCTTCGCTCCTCCTCTTCTATCCATCTCTCTGTCCCTCCTGCCCGTCTCAGCACCATGGGGAGCAGAGCTTTCAGTCGCTCTGCTCCCCAGCTCTGGAACGCACTTCCTCCTGACCTACCAATACCGACTCTCTCCTCACCTTCATTTCCAAACTCAAAACTCATCTTTTCAGAACAGCATACTCTCTGTAACATTATTTTCAATCACATCCTCGCCACTCTGCCCTTTATGTTTAGGTTTTTAGATTGTGTTGTATATGTGTGCCTTTCCTGTACTTTTAATGTTTTATTATTTGTTTGTACAGCGTCCTTGGGTGCCCTGAAAGGCGCTTTAAATAAAATGTATTATTATTATTTATTATTTAATAACTGAACTGATGAGGGAAATAATCTACAGATTAATCTACAGTAAACATGTGTTAATATGTGTTGCATTCAAATTTATAACATATCAAATTATGGAAACCAGAAAAATCAGGGAGTGAGTAATTGTTACATTATTAAAAAGCATAGAAACCAAGATTATTAGTGAAGCTTGGTTAACATTGTAGCAGAAGATGACCAGTGATCTGTAAGATGTAATTGTCTTACAAAACCTGGTTTTGTAGTGCAAAAAGTTGTCATCTCATTGGAAAAGAAACTACTTACAATTGACTACCAATAACTTTAGGACGACAGCATAATTTCACACAATTAGCTTTTGTGGAGACAGAGTGGCAGGGGAGAAGAGGAACATGACAGCAACACCAGAGGGTAAGAAATGGAAGAACTAGAAAATGTTTCTGAAGTAAGCGACAACAAACCATGTCTTTAAGAAAAGAAATTACCTTGACTGAAGAGGAGATTGAAAGCTGTGATTTGAATGGAGATGAAAAGTGGTTGGGCTCGATTTTTATTGACAGCATTGATGAAAATAAGTGTTCTCGCTTGTGGGAAGTGTTTCTTTTGTAGCTTTATTATGTATTGTGTAGTGAGACATAATCACTCACTGTACTTTTTCTGCTATGTCAGAATAAATTAAAGTAAAAACAACCCATGTCAAGACCTGGATTTGCTCTAGTGATACATCTGGTGCTTTAGCTGGGATTGGCCAAAAAACAATCTAAGTTGTATTCAAAGGTCCTGTAGATTATCATGAGAAAAGCAGAAATGGTAATAAAGAACACATGGAAGTACACAGGAATTTTCATATTGCTTGTGGCTCTTGTTAAATATTTCAATTGGACATAATGCACTAAAAAGGCACAAAAAGAAAAAAGAAAAGGCTGTGGTTGTCTATTCATGCCATGTAACTGAACTTAATTGGTTTGTCCTTCCCTACACCTGTCTGCTTTTTCCTCTTAACTTGACTTTCATAGCAACTCTGTCCTTTTTTTGTTCAAACTCCTGTTTATTGCATCAGTACAATAAGAAACGGGTGACCTCAGGCTATGGTAAAATGATTTTTCAGACTTAACTTCTTGACTGCATAAAAGCTTTCTCATGTATGATATAGACACAACACAAGATAAGCATTTATTATTTACAATGGCCCATTCAAGATATCTGTTATGGTTAGGTGTTTGAGCTGGAGTGCAGTTCAGTGGTTCGCTTTCCAATACTTAAATAGGAAAGATGGATGAAGAATGATAAACAATACATTTATATAGCACAAATGAAATGCATATTTTAGGGTCAGAATGCAAGTATGCAGACCTTGATTATAGTACTCAGTTTAAAATGAGCTCTGTCTGTTCCAATACACTTGGCAGAGCTTTCCTCTTTCCATTTGCTGAATCACTTGGCGAAGGAGGTTACCAGATCCCACTGGTACTTAGGGAACAAACCCAATTTGCTCTCAAACCCCTTGTACTTTATTTAGGTTACACAGTGCACATCTTTTTGAATTTGCACTTCTGTAAGCAGAAAGCCCCGGTTTTTATAAAAGCACAGCATTGACTTTGTAACAATTTGACCAATTTCCATTCTATTCTACTATTCTATTCTACAGTCATTTAGCAGACGCTTTTATCCAAAGCGACTTACATTTGAGAGGAAGAACAACACAAGCATGAATTCAAACAAGATGGGACGTCATAATTAAGTGATAGTCAGACCGCTTTTGAGTCCAGTTGGACCCAGGTGCTGTCATGTAGTGCTAGTGCAGTGCATATAATTTTTTTTTTGTTTTGTTTTTTTTTTTTGTTTTTTTTTTTTAGTCATTTTATTTAAATACAGGATCACGATTTCATCACACAATATCAACTAGGTCATAAGTGCATGATTTCATCACATAATATCAACTTGGGCATAAGTGCACACAGCTTCTTCAGTACTTGGTTGAGCCAAAAAGCTGGACAAACCATTGCTTAGTATTGTGTGACTCGACCTGCAAGGTTAACTACATTCATTTATTGTTTAGTTTGTGGTTTTAGGTTTTATAAATACACAATTTCCACATCAATCTTCTGTCTTATGTCAAGTCCTCTGATACTGATTAAATCCACACTTCACAAAAACATGAAAATCTGTAGATTATATTGCACCAGCCTTAAGATTTTTGTGGGCACGTCAATGTAGGATTGGCAGTAAAATTACTCATCTGATTTTTTATTATTGTGTTGTATTAGATTCTTTCACTATGACGGAAATAAATATATATATAAATATATATATATATATATATATATATATATATATATATATATTATATATATACACTGGGGCTTTCGGGGGAGCCTTATTTTTGCAAGTGCACTACGGCTTCACACGTCATGTGCACACTCATTTATATTAGTGCACTTAGCGCGGTCAAAAATCTTAATCTTAATCAGAAACAGCGAAGGAGAGTTCTTTAACCACAAAAAGAAGCACATCAGGTGGTTGTGTGGATGCTGACAGCACACAACCAAGAAACAATGCTGGCTGTCCATGGTGCTGAAAGAAACAGAACGGATCATCTGCGTTGTTTGGAAGATTTTTAGGGGTCCCCCGAACGTATCAGCTAAATCTCTTTAGAGGAACTCTTCTGCCTTTCAGGGGAGCCAAGCTCCCCTTAGCTCCCCTGTAATTCAAACCCTGTGTATATGTATATATTTAAGTCATAGCCATTGAAGTACTTTAACAGCTCCGACTGTTCTCTATTTAAGAGTCTACAACATGTTGAAGAACCTTTAACTTTTTAAATGTTTTCGTCCACATTCTTCATTAATATCTGAACCAGGGTGGGATCAGCCAGCGGCAGCTTTGAGTCTAGTCATGAAGCAGGGGTGAACATCTGCTGCTCTGAAGCTGAGAGCTGGGAATACGCAAGCACCGAGTCTGTTGAATGTTTTTGGACATGGGAATGACCCAAGTCAGCACCGCTGTTCATTGAGTAAAGTAAATGTTGCTTGCTTTCCTGTCAACCTCCAAAAGTCTCCAATATCACCATAAAAAGGCTCTAGAATTGCTGTTACTCGATCGGGGGCTGAAAAATCGCTAAATATAGCAACCAAGCTCTGACAAACATTCCATGTTGTTTGGAATGCAAAGTGCGATTAAATGTGTTAATTTTTTGTAATTAATTAATTGTAATTAGCATGTTAAAGTTCCACCCCTGCTTCATATGTAACCAGTGATTGAAACTGAAGATAATGAATGAGTGAAAAGGAAACAAAGCAGAAGGAAGTTAGAAGTATAAAATATTGAAATAAAACTATTCTCACACCCAGGTTTAATGACAGAAGTCCCCTTACTTAACCCCAGCACTTAACCACCTTATGGGGACTTTGTTATCAGCTTAAAAGCAAACAGAATGACATCAGAACATCTTATATTGTTGCAAACAGTACATCAGAGCAAAGACCTCAAAAGATAGCTTATGTGTTTCTCAGAGATGCTACAGTTGCAGTATTTGATGCCCCAGAGAAGATGAGAATGAATAGGTTGGTGAGTGATATTTAAGATTGCTTCCCCCATTCTTGTACCATTTCTATGGTAGCATATGCTACAGTTAGAGGCAGTACGACAGACAGAAAATGAACAAGGCTGAACTCCTGATGAATTTACTTTGAAGTCAAGCTTTTATGTTCTCTGAGTTGTTTTTGCTTTAGGTAACAAACACAGATTTTGGAATAAATCATTGAGGCAGAGCAAAGAAAAAAAAAACAGAGCTGCAACCCGATGACACAAAGCACAAAGCAAAATTTATCACAGATGCTTGGAAATTTATGTTGAGACGCTAAAAAGCTTAGGTAAAACTATTTGAAAAACTGTCTCAATTAGCTTGCAAATAACTGACACAGATCCTGAACACTTTTCAGTCTGTTTGTGTTTGCTTTTCTATAAATTTTTTTTTTTTTTTGTATATCCTATAGCAACTCCTATAGGAGGATATTTTCACACCCCCCCATCGGCTTTCAGTTTAATGGCTCCTGGGTTGTCAGATATGCTTTCAAATGCTGTTATGCACCACAGTTCACAGACACAGAGTACCTACATTCATTTAATCAAGCACTTCCTGTATATTGAGCAAAATTACATTTATCTGTACTTTGCATAATCAAGGACTCATTCTCTTTGTTGCTCAAATAACCATTTTTGAAGGTTAATCCTCCATTGCTTTCATTCTAAAGACACCACTCAGCATGAATGGTCTTCAGTGCAGATTTTACCAACACCTCTGGACCAAACTGACAAACCTTTAACAGTTTGCTGCTTTTGCTGCGTTCGGCAATTCTACAGATATGAATAGCATTATTGTCTTTGTTCAGGTCTGATATGAATAAATGCATGAACCAGGATACTTTGAGTAAAAGACCACTATCATAACATGACCTTCTGGGAACACATGTCCTCATCAAACAATATTACATCACCTTTGTATTTTTAGACTTATAAGTTTATACACTTTACAAACCTTGTCACAATCCAGATTATGTGAGTCTATGAAGGTTTTCCTTTCACAATGTCTCTGGTGGTGTGTTTCTATTCACATTGCTTCTCTACTCCCTTTTATAGTATTTGTGTTTGCTGTTGTTGCTGCTGCAGGAACAAGTAGCATATGTCACAGCTTCCCTCCCAGCTCTTTTCTCCTTGGTGAACTTACCTGGTGTGAGCTCTGACTACAGCTCTCCTAGCTGGCAGATTCTGGTCCTTTTTTTTAATGTAAAATCCTCGTACAAATTTAACAAAGCGTGATCTCCCAGTTGTGTTGTGATAGGTCCTTTAATCCATGCTTCCAGTTGAAATAAAATGGGTATTGTTGCTACACACTTGCATCTCTATGCATGATGGATGCTTCACCAGACCACTTAGGGACCAGATTGAGTAAAGAAAGCATAGTTCAAATGTTCTATCCCATGAGCAGATTAGCTGTTCAAATGCTCTGTTGTGGTAGTTGACAAGTGCAAAGTTTATAGGTAATGTAAGAAATAGTTACCAGTAGCAGTGAAATGTCTGGGCACACCCAACCATTCATTTTGAACTAGAGGGTGCATTCAAACTTCTGACAGGTGCTGGAATTTTCCCTTTTTGTCCCCATTATCGTTCAGAAATAGGTGTGGATAACATTGTTTGCACAGAGCATGCTTATATTGTAGGACAGAAATGATATGTTTACACAGTCACGTCGTAGATTCCTTTACATTTTCCTGTATTTTGACAGGCTTTGATGCCCATGTATGCACAGCAGTATTTCATGTCTCACTGCCTGTGGAATTACAAAGCAGCAGCCAGGTTAAAATGTGAGGGATAAACCACTCACATGTAGACAGTGACTCTGTTTAGTCTTTGGACAGTTTGTGATGGTTCTCACTGATTCAGGTTCATCTTTGATCAGTACACTTTGTAGCTGCTCTTCCATCTGTGTGGCAGACCTTATCATGTCCAGTTTTTTGCTCTGATATTGGTCAACTGTAAGTCACAGCAATGGTCAACTGTGTTTTTGTATGTTCTTTCAAGGGCTGATCGACAGGGAACTAAAAATGGCCTGTGTTTTCCCTGGTGCACATCCTTCCTTTTCATTCAACCCTATCACTTGCCATCCAGTGCAGAGCTGTCACACTGAAATCTTTATAGTTTATCAGCAGAAGTAAAAGCTTATGATCTTTGATAAGTCAGAATCTGTCCAAGCCTACATTTAACACCTCTTGCAGGTTAGACACTTGCAAAAATTTTACCTCTTAATTTTGTTTATATCAGGTAAGCACTTATATTTGTTGAAAAAAAGCTATCTGTCTTAGTCATTTATGGTGTGTTAAGACGCCCTCAAGTCAATAAAAAACTCCTTACAGTAGTTGATTCCATGTTAAATCACTTTTACCTCTCAGCAGATCATACAGGGGGTGTATTGCTCCTGCCAAGGCTGATATATCCAGTATTTACTGGTATAATCAATCATGACCAGTGCTTATTGTAGCTAATGCTTATTGTAGTATATTGTAGCTTGCTGACGGTGTTCACTTTAACTGGGTCTTCTCTTACTCCTCTGGCATCCACTATTTGAGCAGGACATTCACCTCTGGTTGTCTGAACACATGCAACTTGGTGAGTTCGGGTTTGAACCACTTCATTCTGTCAGAAGTTCTTTGTAGATGTAACTCATGTCAACATCCTTTCCATGAATACTAACATTGCCCACTCACATGGCTACTCTGCTGTGCCTCCAATTAATCCTCCATTTTTTTGCTCAGAATCTCAAAATATTCTCTAAATGGATTATTTTTATTTCATATGTATGTTTACAAAAATGTATGTTATCTGAAAAACTGTAGGATAGTGACTCTCAAAGACTGGAATTGTGAGCCCTGAGTATTTTACCCAGGGCTGTTTCCAACTGTGTATGAATGCAAGATGCTGCTTGAAGGCCCCTAGTTTGCACAACTACAATGGAGAGCTACTAAATTGCTAACATCTAAGATGATCCAAGAACATGCCACAATCTATAACTAATGTACTAATTACTAGTGGCTTGTGGGGCCCTATGCATTTTCATCATAGCTAGAAGACAGCTTTGATCTCACCTTAGTTCTTAGTGAACATCATCAACACTGAAACACCATCTTAATAAGATTATTTATTTATTTATTCTTTTGACTATTCACCTCATCACTACATTTAAGTAAATGGACTAAAGTCTTGTGTAATCACAAATGTCTGTTTATAATCTTCTCTCTTTCAAACTGATTTTGAGCATAGATGATTGATGCAAGCAGTGGAAACGTCACAAAAATCTGTTGTGTTCTGGTACCTAATTTTTGACGCATCATGGCAGTGCTGTCCCATAATGCACTGTAGCATGATGTCATTGCCAAGCTCTATCCTTCTATCTGCTCACTAGCATGATGCAAGTATGTTAAAGAAGCACTACTGAACTTTGGCAGATTTCTCAGTGAGGCACACCCTTACTACAGCTAATTTAGTATCCATTTATGGATTTTGCATGTACTGTGAGCTCTCTCCAGTCAGTAAAAGTAAGTCTGATGTTGACTCTTGCCATTTCTCTTGTTCTGGCTCTTTCTGTCTTTCTTTTCCTCTCTTTCTAGGATAATGTCCTCGTCCGTTTCTTTGATGAAGCCACAGTGCATATTTAAAATTGCCAGCATGTTAATGTCCAGTTGCTGGCACATGTGTTACTTCATGTCGGCCTCATAACATTGCTTGGCAACAATGGCTCCAGGAATGTGCATGATTAATGCCACTGTACTATCAAAATGCTCTAAATGCATATTTTTAAGATCAGACAGTTACTTAGAGCTACTTTAAATGTTCTGTTTTTGAACTAATAATAATAATATAATAATACTTAGTATATAACAAGGAAGTTCTGTATGAGTGTGTGTGTGAATAGGTGAATGTGAAATAGTGTAAAGCGCTTTGAGTGGTCAATATGACTAGAAAAGCACTATATACAGTAAGTACAGTCCATTTTACCATTTAACAGGAATAAAAAATGTAATACGTTACTGGCAGCAGGCTATGCTACAATGTTGAGTTCTCCTAAACTGCCAAACAGTTTACTTTTGTCTTCAGGTTTACTGCATGTCATCTCGCGTATGAAGTGTAAACCTGAACACAGTGTGTTTTACAGTTTTTTGACCCATCCAATGCTCCACACTGTCCTGATTTACTGCACGTGGTGCTTGACATATAAGAATTTTATTCTTTGCAAATTAAACATTTTCTGCACTCCGATTCTAATGCTGAACATTTGTCAAGGGTTTAGTGCTTCTGTTTCCCACATCTGCAGCACCTGGAGTCTCCTGAGTGAACTCGGTCTCCACCGTTCCTTAACAGTCTGTCTCCCATCTCTCCTCAGTTGTCGCCAGTGTGTTACACATTCACAACTGACTGTTGCTGCTGCTGCCTTTTCTGCTGTGCTGCATCCTAAGCTTTAAGCTTGCTTAACCATCTGTGCTTCAGGGAGGTTGGACATGAGCTGTACTTGCCTATAGATGCCAATATTAAGTGTATCTGATCTGTTTAGAAAATTTCTCCACTTAATTGCAGTTCACACTCAAATTGTGCATTAGAGAAGTAAGTGCAGCTTATTTTGCACTCTGCTGAACCCAGTGACTCATCTAGAGATTTCCTAGCCATCCATCAAAACTTGAAAGCATTTTGTATAGTTTTTGTTGTTGGTGGTTGTGTTAGCCAACACTGATACAAACCGTGTTAATTTTGGTGTCTGGACAGACGGTCTCAGGTCAGTCAGAGTCTAAGTTTTAGTTTGGTACTTACAACCCAATCCCACAAAAGTTGGCATATTCTTTAAATTTCAGCACTAAAAAAAACCCTTCAAATCACACAACCCAGTATTTTATTTACAACAGAACATACATTTAACAAATCTCTTAACAAAATTTGACCATTTTACGTACAAAATGAGCTAATGTCAAATGTCATGCTTGCTACAGGTCTCAAAATATCTGGCAGAGGGGAAACAAACCCCTGAAAAAGCAATGAAGTTAAAAAAGATTCATCTGGTAGAAAATTCAGCAAATAATTAAGTTAATTGAAAGCAGGTCTGTAACATGATTTGCTATAAAAGGAATGTCCTAGAGAGAGAGAAGTAAAGATGGGTAGAGGCTCTCCAATTTGTAAAATTGTGCATAAAAAGATTGTGGAAGGCTTTTAAAACAATGTTCCTCAGTGCCAAATTGCAAAGGCTTTGCAATGTTCATCATTTACAACGCATGTTGTTTTCTTCTTTTCACCTTCTTAATGCCATTCTGTTGTGTCTGCAATGTTGAGGTTGCTCCATTGAGTGGTGACCTTCTTTCTGGTTCGTGGTGCTATTTTGTAGTGCAGCTTGAAGAAGGTGATGTGGAAAAATACTTTGAGGTAAAAAGAGCTCCAACTTGATGTATAATAAAAAAAGATGGTTTAATTGCAAAAAGTGCCATCTTGAACAGATCTGCAGAATTCATGAGGTCTCTTGGCCAGTTGTAGAAAACCCAACTGGCCACATATGTCAGCAGCTTTATATATGCTTTCACAAAGAACATTCCTTAGTTTGCATCTGGAGCCAATCATGAGAGCTGTATATGAAAACATGTAACGTTATACCCTATAAGGTTTGTGTTTCCATGAATTTATGTGGTACATCCTGTTCTAAACATGTGCTGAGTCTGCTGGGTCCACATGAACTTGCAGAAATAGACCCTTATAGGGAGTACATCTAAACGTGACTTGACTACTTACATATTGCTATTATGGACCCTTACTAGGAACCTATAAGCCTGTCCATACATGGAGTCTAAAATTCACTGACTTTTTGCAAATGGCAGTCTGCTTACAGCTGCAGTCAAATATTGTCATAATCTATGCAATGTTAAGAAATTCTAATTATAAATCTATGAAATGCTGATGATCAGAGACTTCACACATTACATCAAATAAACAGGAGATGTCTCTGTGCATAAGGGACAAGGCTGGAGATCTTCATTGGATGTCCATGGTCTTCGGGCCCTCAGACAACAACACATCACTCATTGGCATGATTGTGTCACCAATATTACCAAATGGGCCCAGGAATACTTCCAGAAACCACTGTCGGTCAGCACAATCCAACGTGCATCTGCAAATGCCAACTAAAACTCTATCATGCCAAACGGAAGCCATATTTAAACTTCGTCTAGAAGCGCCGTCATGGGCCAAGCCTTGTTTGAAATGGACTGTTGCAAAATGTGAAAGAGTTCTACGGTCAGACGAGTCCAAATTTGACATTCTTGGTAATCATGGACACCACATCCTCCGAGCTAAACAGGAGGGAGACCTTCCAGAGTGTTATCAGTATTCAATTCAAAAGCCAGCATCTGTAAAGGTATGGGGGTGCATAAGTGCATACAGTACAGACAGCTTGCATGTTTTGGGAGATAATATGAATTCTGAAAAGTATAAAAAGGTTTTAGACTAACATATGCCCATGTCCAGACGATGTCTATTTCAGGGAAGGCCTTGTGTATTTTAGTAGGACAATGCAAAACCGCAAACTGCAGCTACAACAACAGCTACAACAACAGCATGGCTTTGTTGTAGAAGAGTCCGGGTGCTTAACTGGCCTGCCTGCAGTCCAGATCTTTCACCTATAGAGAACATTTGGCAAATCATTAAATAAAAAATTAAAAAACAACAAACTCCTTAGCAGATGGAAACCAATATCATGAAAGAATGGGGACCAAATTCCAACACCACAACTCCAGGAACTTATAATCTCAATGTCCAGATGTCTTCAAATTGTTCTGAAAAGAATATGAGATGCTATGCCATGATAAACATAACCCCATGCCAACTATTTTGAGAACTGTAACAACCATCACATTTGGCATGAGCTCATTTTTTCATAAAATTGTCAGCTTTCTCATTTGTTGACATTTGTTATGTTATGTATTTTATGGTCTTTTAGTTTTCATTTTGTTCCAATTTAAAGAATGTCCCACCTTTTCTGGAATTTGGGTTGTAAAATTAGTCATTCATCAACATTACAACATCTTTGCTGCATGTAAGCTAATTACTTACATGCTATATCTGTCTCACTGTCTTGTCCAGAACCCTGTAGCAGAGACACAATAAGCTTAAAATAATTCTGAAAGCAAAACACTGTTGTTCAGTGTTTTATTAAATTCCCCTTTATATAAACACAGTTTAGTTTTGTCAGGTAATTTTGATCCATTTCTGAACACTGAATCAAACACCCAGTAAACAACTCAGCCTAAGCATAAAAGTTGAGGTGTGATTTTTTTTCTAAAAAAAAAAAAAAATAATACAGAGCCAGAGAGCTGTCTGGAAAATCAATCAGACACTGACTAATATGCCAACACATTCTTATCCAAATCTCCTCGAGACAGACGTCAGTTCTGTGTATTTGTAACTCTGTACATTCATACATCAGTCATGCTTTCTGTCTACCCATTTGTCCACGACTTTTAGGGTCACCTTGCAAATGTTCCACATGTGGATCATTCATTCAGTTAGTCAGTTAGGGACACAGGGTCTGTGTCTAATAAAAGTCATGTAAACAAATGAGAAACCGCTGACGTAAAATGGTCAAGTTTGTGTGTGTGTGTGTGTGTGTGTGTGTGTGTGTGTGTGTGTGTGTGTGTGTGTGTGTGTGTGTGTGTGTGTGCATGTGGCTATGAGTTCATAAGTGAAATAACTTTTTAGGCTGTTTGAGTCATCCAAAATGTGGTTGTATGAAATCATTGAGCAGCGTGCATCATTTGATGGTCCATGGCCTAGTCTTTTGAAAGTCATGCAGCAGAAAAATCACTACAGTGATGCTTCTGTGATCCCAGAGCTTTTTTTTTTTTTTTTTCTGTGATATTTTCATGCCGTTTTACTGTTGACAGCCTCCACAGAATAGTCACATCTCAAATCTCTGCTGACATAATGTGTAACCTGATGATGCAAGGATTAGCAATAAACATGGAGAATTACTTTGTTGGCATGCAAAGGCTGCACCTGCAACCAAATGAATTCTGGGTACTGAGCCCTACACTGTGATGGTGAACGATAAGAGCTTTATCTCTGAGAGCAAATGTTATTAAGAAGAAGAAATACAAACAACTAACTGAGAAGAAAATAAACTGACAAGTTATGGAGATTGGACCTGATCATTGCCAAACTGCATCTACAGCCCCAAATCAGAAAACAATGAAAATAGAAGAGGAAGTGCACAAAACAAAGAAACAAATAAAAAATTAAACAGCATGTGAGTCTTTTTGGGACAATGATGGGTAGGGGATCTAGAGGATTTGTGAACAAATGGATATGAAAATCATTTAAATCCAAAGAAACAGCATTCTCTTAAAAGAAAGATCACAGCGATTTGCACATTTCTTCCTCAAAATTTCATAATGACAGGAACTCAGGAATCTGGAGGAATTATAGTGCATAAAGAGAAGGCAAATTTATTTATATAGCTCATTTACAGCAAGACAATTCAAAGTGCTTTACATAAAACATTAAAAGCATTACAGCAGGGAGCAATAACAAATGCAATAAAAAAACAAAACAAAGCATTAAAATAAATAAAAACAGAAAGAAAAAGCTAAGATAACCTTGATAAAATGCCAGAAATAAAGTTCCAGTGTGGGGAAAATTTCAAGCTTTAAAGAAACAAATGCTATTTGGACTAAATAAAAACTACTGAAATGCAGCAGAGAACAGAAGGGTCTTTAACTTGGATTTAAATAAAATGAGTGTTTCAGCTGAACTGAGACTTTCTGGGAGTTTGTTCCAGACGTGTGGAATATGTTCTTTCACTTATGCCATCAAGTGGCTGAACATTTATGCTCCTTCAGTATCAGAAAATCAGTATAAAGAACAATACAATATCTCTGACAATAACAATACAATCAGATGCTGTAGGTCTTCCCAAATCCGTTATTTCAATCACATATGCCATGAATTGACAGAACACTTATGGTACTTGTACGTACAGAAATCTATATTAAGAACAATACAACACATCAGACAATAACAATACAACAGAACAGAAATTGGCCTATACCCATGTCCTTGTTATTTCATTCACTCACTTTCCAAATCACTGTTCTGACTGACATATAGTGTCTGCCTGGGTGTGTAATCCTGGTATGATCACTTCTTGCACAGTACGCACTGGACCCATGTCTCTTTGGGGCGACTGTTTGAAAATGGCTCCACACACACCAGAGACATTCATCTCCATCTGAGGATTGACTAGCTGCGTTTTCTCTTTCCTCCTTAGCTCTTTCACTTCTTCCCTTTACTGTGGTATCTATGAGGATGGAACTTCTTTCTTTTTATCTTTTTGGGGGGGATTTTCCTGGGTCCAGCCTTTGGGAATGGCCTCAGTTCCTCTGGGGTGGCTCTACTGCACCCAGAGCTTGTGCCATTTGCTCAAAGGGGAGAGGCTCAGTAGCCCCGTTGATGATCTGTGAACAGGGGGTAAACGGTGCCCCGTTTGGTGTGTCTCTTAGCACTACTTCATTTGCAGGTGGCGAGTAATTCAGATCAGCAGTTGGGTTGGGGTCAGAACTTGGACAGTTTGTCACAGAAGCAGGAGCAAATGCTGACTCAGAGAACGCCTCTCTGCTGAGGGGATATATACCACTTGCCTGGAAGCCTGACTAGATGTTAGTCATGTTTACAGCAATAGGGAATGCTTTTGCTATGTCATGTTATGGTATGTTTTTTCCTGGATTACTCAACATCCAGGCAGATGCAGCAGTGTTCATTTGTCTCTTCAAGGGCCATAGACAGACAGATCCAAGGGCTGCAGGTGGTGGGAGCAGTTGGGTGGGAATGACAACATAACAGCCCACTTGTTTGCAGCCTCTCCTGGCTACTACCTTGTTGAGTTTGTGGACAGTGGTAATCCAATTTCATCCCTATTCCAAAGGGACTGGGGCTCAAACTGGTGTCTTTGCATCACTTTCTCCAAGTTGGTGAAGAACTGATTATTGAAGGCACTAACATGTGCGAGATTGGTGGCTTCTGGAGTCCTGATTGAAAGTGATGGATTTCTTTTCAGAAAGCTGGTGAATCAGTCTGCCTTCACTATGTCCAACGCAGCCCAGCATGTGCGAACAGGAACCTTGTTGTGGACTGCATATTTGTATGCCAGTTTTCAAACTTCAACAGAAGATAGGTCAAAATAGAAGAAAATCTTGCACCAGCTGATTTTCCTGCTCTTTACTGAAAACTAGATGATTTCTGACATATCCTACAGGTAGCAATGGACAAGCTTCATTTCCAGCCACCTCTGATGGATCAACTTTTGGGGATTATCTTGTGAACATTCTGTAGTCAATCTGAAACTCTTTTGCAGGGTTTCAAATTGATTTGTTTACCAGCTTTACTGCTTTGACTGCCTGACATCAGGGGGTGTCTAGCCAAAACTAGTCATCCAGACAAATATTTTACTGATTTTTACCAAAAAACCAGAACCAAAAAAGAAGAAATAACTACATGTATCACACCTTGTATGCATGTGTCAAAATTGTTTTTTTTTTTTTGTCACATGTGACAACCAACACCGGAGAGAATGTGACTACAATCCCCAACAGGGATGTTTTACTAGAAGTTAAGCTAGCAAGCGCATACAGTAGTCTAGCAGGAAAAAAAAAGCTAACTATAGCTCTCCCTTTATATTATTAAATGGTAATTAGTGTTTGATTTTAAACCAGTTGGAAAGACTGTAAAACAATGAGAAGAAGAATGCAGAAGAACTAAAAAGTTACATTTTGATGTCAAAAACACAAAAAGTTCTCTCACCTAAACGCCAAGACTCGTAATGCAAAATTAACCATCTAGCTAATCTGTGACCACTATTTTGGAAGGTTTAGCACAAATATAATTTAAACAGCACCTTCTAGTGTTTGAGATGCAGCCACTGTGACAACCAACCCTGTTCTCGCCTACCACTACAACGCTCATTTACACCTACATTGATGTAAAAAAGTAGATTAAAGGCAAAATAAGTAGCATTGACACCTAGCGTTTCAAATCAGAACTGCAGTCGAAAGAGAAAAACAGGAGAGCGTTCTTCCCCCCTCCCCTCCTCCCCTTTGAAGAGTTTCACGTAGGTTGCCGGTTTGTGAGAGGATGGAAGGACAGAGAACATAGCACCAGCAAACATCATGATGAGGAGCAAAGATGGTTCACACACACAGCAAGTTGCTATGCTTTGCAATGCTAGCGCTAATTTCACGCGCTAATTTACGTTAGCGTAAAAGAGAGTGTAAACAAAAGCTACATTAATCAACAAATGCCACGCAGCGGCAGTTTTCCCATGGTCTCACTTAATAAATTTGTCTTTATGCAATTACATGAGTTTTTGCATAAACATAATATTTTAGAAAAAAATCAATCTGGTTTTAGGACAAACCACAGTACCGAGACGGCATGAAGTCAAGTGTGGGGTTCCCCAGCGGTCAATTTTAGGCCAAATACTTTTTAATTTGTACATGTTACCTCTTGGGGATGTCATCAGGAGACACGGCATTGATTTTCACAGCTATGCTGATGATACACAGCTTTACATCACTGTGTCTCCTGATGACTTGGAGCCAGTTAATGGCCTTTTAAACTGTATTTTAGATATTAAGTCATGGATGGCAGAGAACTTCTTACAGCTCAATCAGGACAAAACTGAAGTTTTAATTATCGGTCCTATAGACAAGAGAGAGATCATTTCACCAAAACTACATAATTTTAATCCCTCTCAGTGTCCACCTACTTTCCGGTTGAAAGACGACTGCTCTTCCTCCTGAGCTACAGCCACCCCATTGTATTCTAATGACTGTAAAATAGAATAGAATAGAACAATCAGGCAGCCATGCCTCTGTGAAGGCAGGAGTAGGAGGGAAAACCACTGATCCCAAGACCCTGATGCTCAGTTTGAACGTCAGCGAGTCATCCTCACCCTGTCTACACGACTAAATCTGTTTAGTTGCTGCCATGCTATTGGCTGATTAGATGTTTGCGTTAACAGGTTGAACAGGTTGGTGAGTGTTTATATCAGTAAGTGAAAAAACAAAAAACTGCATATAATTTTCTTAATGCATGTTGATATATGACATGTCTCACATCAGTGAGTTAACATGGATGCTTTTCTCTCCAAAGAACTTTACTAAGGTCACATGGTTTAAACATACAAATTTTAAAGTTTTAAATCAAACTAAGATTTGCAAAAAATATTTCTTTTTCTGCATATGTACACTGAGAAATGGCACACAAAGTAAACTGCCTTTCAAATTCAAGACCTCTAAAAGCTCACCTGATTATGTACTGCATTGTTTTCGTACACCTACTTCAAACTGTCAGGGTTCATGGAGCATTTTGCAGTTTGAATTTTTCATTATTTGTGTGTGTATGTGTCTTTGACACTACAAAAGATCAAAGTAAACTGAAACAACACATTGCTTTATGCACACAGTAAGACGCTTAACATCGTCTGCAAGCTCACAATATAAGCCGCAGTATTTTTCTCCAGCTTGTAACAGGAAACAGATAATCATTTTAATTTGATTGATTTTCTCCAAAGTTTGTTAATTTATGAAAGACAAGTTAGACAACTCCAGTTATTTTCTATTTATAATATTAGTGATTATGTTGAATACATAGTCATATGCAACATATAATGAGAACAAAATAAGACAAAGCTGCTTTTTCAACTAGTCATGTTTTAATAGCAAAGAAAACATAAGGTTGATTTAGGACATTTACAACACAGTCAACTGAAAATACAATGACAAATTGCTACATCATAGGGAAAATAAAGATGATGTGATTTGTTGAGACAAAGATTATGATGAAGTGAAAGACTCAGTGAACCAGGACATACTCAGTGGCTGTGGGCATATGTCCTTATGGACAGTTAGAGGAATGTGATGAGGAAAATATGCTTAATACATATTGTTTCTCTGAGCAGCACAGTTTCATGGCAACTGATAAAATTTACTCAGAAATGGACTAAAAACCTTCTACTTTTGCCATTCAAGTTACATGCTGTAAAATATAATGAAACACATTCCCTTTGAGGATTCGGAAAGAAATCAGTGTACCTTACTATTCTGAGCAATATACATAATTAAATGTGTGCTGTGTGAAAAAAGTATGAATGCAAATAGCGCTGGTGCCATCTAAGGTTGTATTAACTCCTGCTGGTTTACCAAATGACCTCATTCAACGAGGGGAGCATCCACAACCCATTTCCCTGCCACGTGCCTGTGTACAATATTACCATAAAAATCCAGCAGCCACCCGAGAGTTTAATATGTCCAGGATTATATGCACAGGCTGGCAAGTCCTCCCTCTGCCTCTGCTTCTGTTTGCTTTCTGTAACTCTTACATTCCTGATGGCTGGCTTGTAAACAATATCGCTTGCATGTTGCAGTCATGAGAGCGTCTCCTGAGGAAATGTCTTTGTCCAGCCCTGATATTTGTTTTTGCTCAGAACATTGCTGTAGAAGCTTGAGATGTCGGATTACAGCCTAGTTCTGTTTCAGATTTAAGCACCTGACCTGTAGAAGACCTTTGTTTATTTGCTTGCAGATGTTTGTTTAGGTTTGATTGAGCTTGATGCCGTGCTTTCTTTTCCCTGGGGGGGGGGGCAGGTTAGAGAAAGTTTATTGTGCCTGTTGTCTACCCATGAGATTAACATGACTCAGGGTTAAAGCGGGATTACCGGATTTCTTTTTTTTTTTTTTTTTAATTAAAACTAGAATATGATCGTTTTTGAGTTTGCATCTGCTTGTGCTCTGACTGATATAACATGGTTGGTTTTGAATATCAGAAACAATAAATGCATTCATGATTAGCTGGTAAAGATTATTTTTGATAGGAGATAGAGCTGTGAATAGTAAACTCTTCCAGTATGGATTCTGCAGTAGACAAGCTACAAATTCTCAGAGATCAAATCTTCAGACACATCTTCAGCCTGGTAGCACCAAAGATCTAAACAACCACCTGTCTCAGTCTGTGGATTAGTGTCACCGATTCATGTGAATTCCCCCCTCGGTTCTTAAGTTATGGTTTGAATAACAACTAGAAGTGTAGTGACTTCCTAACCTTCAGTCTTTTGGATATAAAATGTAATCTTCTTCTGCTTCACATTGGTGTAAAATGTCATGATTAATTAAAGAGCTATATAAGTTTATTTATAAAGGATATTTTCTGCAACAGCAGTTGTCCAAAGTGCTGAACAACAGAACACTTCACAGTTGAAAATAAAGAACTACACAATGAAACAATATAAAGCAATAAAAATAAAATGATAAAACTGGAATAAAAAGTAAAACACACGAATGCCAAGCTCAATTTTGTTCAAATGCCAGTGCGAAGAACTGGGTCTTGAGTAGAGACTTAAAAATGAAAAGTGAAAATTAAAAATTAAGCATTAAGGCCAAAGAAATGGTTAAAAAACATTTTCCTTTGGACAATAATAATAAGAATTCATGTTGTTTTTTTTTTTGTTTTTTTTTGTTATGTTTTGTTTTTATTTTTAAGGTAAATCCTTTATTCTCCTTTTCATTCTGGACATGGAAAATGGAAGATTTGGCTTGGAAAAATTATCACTGTACAACACAAAAACATAAAACAAGATAGGAAGATCAATAAAAAAAAAATAAAATAATATTAATTGAATCATAGTAAGGCAACACATCCAACCGGGATGGGTGGATGGATGGATGCATGGATGGATGATCTGACCAAACATGTCAGACTATCATATGACATTACTGTAGGCATGTGATATGAGGCTGAAATAGATTTTTTTTTCTAAGGAAAATCTAAAAATCCGTTATGAAATTAAAAAAAAAACAAAAAAACACTAAAGTAGATTTTAATGGAATTTTCCTGTAACACACTTATTCCTTTATTTCACTTCTTTTTTATTTAACCCATGACATTATTTGACATCCATTGATAAACACGTTCATCAAATTTTCCATTCTCAGTTTATAAAGGAGAATTCAACTCTATCTAATTTTGAGTTGTGTGTGGTCATAATGACAAATTAGTGTGGTACCTGCAACAGACAGTATTTAAAGCACATTGATCAGATTTTGCCCAAAAGTCATTAGTGGTGCTTATCTCAGGTTAAATTTGGTCTAAATCTGGTCATGCTTTGAAAGAATGACCTAATTTAGCCATAAAAGCAACGTCCATGGACGTCTGGTTTGTGTTAGGTCGGTTGGGTCAGGGTGCTTTCATCATGTAATGTGCTGAAATCAAGGTCAATCTGAGACGGGGCATGCTACGTTATGTTTGTCAGGTTTGAATAAATTTCTTCATAGAGCTGTAAAAGATATCACACTTATTAGAATGGAACTGACAGGCTCTCTGAAAACATCACAGTTCCTTTTCATTATACTAACTTCTGCTTCACTGCATCCTTGCTCCTCAATTAGGTCTCATAAAATAATCTATGAAAGACATGCCAAGGCCCGTTGTGTGTTAAAACAAAGCATTGTTGTTGTTTTTTTTATTGGTACGGACAGTTTGAATGTAATTTTATGCCATTTATGCCAAGTTCAGAAATTGCTCTGAACTTTTACCCTTACCCCATACATTTTCCATATCATTCACTACCATGAAATCAAAGGCAAATAGCACCCGATGTGACGAGCCATGATAACCCATTACTCCTCTCCCGTGATTTGGAAATCATTCTTGCTGCCATCATGATGATTTTAAAATCCATTTAATCCAGCTTGAACAGCAAGCAGCGGCTTTGGAGGAGCTACGAGTGAGAAAGCTGTGGTGTGTTCTACACAAAGATTTTCATCATGTATTGTCAATATATCATTGAAATTCTGGCAGCTGTTTCATTAAAAATATTTTAAAAAATACAGTATTTTAAGATGCATTTCCAATACACAACTTTTTACATGAAACACAGTCTTTTAGAAAGACTTTCATTGCCCCTTCAATTATGACTACAGGAATCAGGAGCTATAAAGAGTTCCAGGGGAGAAAATTTAGGTCCTAAAACAACACTGGAGGTGGCACTATTAAGACATCCCTGATCCTTTGGGGTAGAGCCATATAGCATTAATCATATAAATAAACAAAAATTTGTCAATTTCCAGCATTTTATTTTCATCTTTCTGTTTTAGTCATCTCAGGTCTAATATCCACAATAACTAAAAGATCTGGAAGCGACAAATAGTTGAACAAGAGAAGTTCTTTGGCCAATTATTTTGGTGGCTCTGAAATGAGAAGATGGAGCTCAGACTGTAATAGCAAAGAGTTCAATTAAAGTATTAAAAGCAAAATACCTAAAGCAGCATAGAATTGGTAAAATAGACTCATTTAGAGTTCATACAGCTGACAGACTTCCTGGTTTGCAGGCTGCTTGATCAACTAGGGCACTGTCGTTTCTACTGCGAATAGCCAAGGTAGCTGCAGATAAGAACGATGCGTCTTAAAGCATTGAAACATTAACCTCTCTTTGTTTCAAAGCAGTTATGGTCCAAAACAGAAAGTGTGTGAAATGGACAGATTTTGAATTTATACAGCTGAGGTAAACTTCCAGGTTTTAATATAGGCTCAACATGACCAATGCTGAGACTCAGGCCAGCACAAGTAGAGTGGAGCAAAACACTTCAGCAAATTTAACTGGTCTAACCTGAACCTCAGACCTCAGAGGGAAATAATCGTTTAGCACCTGGAAAAACAGCTGTGGACTGTTCAAGTCTAGGGTTGGTTTAAATGCAAGTTTCTTCCAGTTTTTAATTGCATTATAAATAGCCCATACTCATGCACACACAACTCAGGCTGGGGGGCAGAGGGGCGGGGGTCTTCCTACGCCCTCATGTCCCGGGATGCACTCGAGGCTGCGGGGGGTGGAGGTTCGGTGCCTGCCTGGAGTCCTGTGCGGGGTGCTACTGGGCGCCGTTTGCCCTGGGGGCTGCCCTCGGTGCCGCATCGGGGGGCTGGTGAGACCTCAGAGAGAATGTATGTGGTTGTGTGGGTGTGTGTATGTGGAGAAGGTCGGGTCTGGGGCCCACCGGGCCCTGGACACCCTGGGCTGCCCCTGGTGGGGGTAGGAGGGGGTGGGGAGGGGTGAAGGGTGAATGGGTAAGGGTTGGGGTAAAGAGGGGTTTGTTTTTTTTTTTTTAGGGGGGGGGGGGGACCTGCAGACATGTTCTTGTCCCTGGGGTGCCTAGTCTTGGTGTTGGGTTGGCGTGGTGGTGTCGGGTTCCTGGGTGGGACTCTACTATGCTTCCTGCTTTGCTGCCGTGCGGACGCTTCCTGCTCTGCTCTCCTTTCTGCTTGCATTTTTCTTCTTTTTTTCTTCTTTTTTCTTATCTTTACCGGCAAGAAATTTAGGAACAAGGACTCCTGGTCACTTATAAATCACTGGAACGAATATATTTTTTGATAAATTTAGTTGATTTCCATCGGAGAACTAGTGGAACGATGTCTCCTAACCCTGCAGTATCAGTGAGCTGCACTGAGTGTGAGCAACTTTCTTTGAGGATAACACAGCTGGAGAAGAGGATTGAAACACTGCAAGACATTCGTGTGAATGAAGAATTTATTGACTCTGTAGTAGCTTCTGTACAAGCTACTGAGTTGTCAAATGGATTGAGTCACATCTTCATACGCGAAGGCATGTCGAATGTGGAGCCTCCCGCTACAGACCTGGCTGATACACTTCCCTGGATGTGTTCAAATGACATTGGAATAGCTGAGGAAAATCCCAAACCGGACCATCAGACTGATCTCTCCTTCTGGAACACTGTTGGTGCCAGACCAAAGTCATCAACCCCGGCCAGAACCTGGTCTGATGTTGTTCGTCGCAGAGGTAAATCCAGCAGGAAATTTAAAGCTCCAGCACTCACTCCACCATCTGAAGTCTCACTGCATAATAAATATGATGTGTTGAGTCATATTAAAATGAATGATGATGAATGTAATGCAAGGATTTATCAAAATTCAAGAAATAGCCCTAAAACTCAGCCCAGGGCTAACCAGACCAGGAGGAGAGGCCAAAATCCCACAAACAGGAGGACTAGAGAAGCTATCGGCACCTCCACACAAAAACAAATAGACACAATTCTGATTGGGGACTCCATAACACAGCATGTGAGGATGGCAAAGACGGAAAATCTAACACTTTTTGATACATCAGTCAGGGAGCTGACAGAGATGTTGCCGACCATTCTGTCTTCACATCCAGATGGTATGAAGATTATTGTCCACACAGGGTCTTTTGATATTCTGAGGAGGAAAATTGGCTCTGAGATCCTGAAAAAAGACTTTTCTCTGCTGTTGGAGAGACTGTGTCAGTTGGGAGCACACCATGTTTACATTTCAGGACCCATTCCTACAGCGGGTAAAGGAATTGAACTTTTCAGTAGACTTCTTGGCCTGAACACATGGTTATCAAACGCATGTATCACCCATGGGATAAAGTTCATTGATAACTTCAATATCTTTTGGAACTGTAAGGAGCGATTCAGACCTGATGGTGTGCATCCAAATCTAACTGGATGCAGATTACTTGGTGCACACTTGCGTCATGCTGTTGGGACGGCAAACCCAAACATGAGTGTACAGATAAGAGCGAAGGACACAGCAGAGAAGCGATCAACTGCCAGCTCTCCCCCCTCACCAGACCCTCTTCTCCACATCACCCAAGGTCTTAAAAGGATGTCTCTATCCAGGTCTGAACCCCAGCGACCACCATCTACCAAGAAATACAGGGCTCCCCCCCCTCCCCCTCCTCATCCTCCTATTAGATCATCTGTCCTGACCAAGCAGGGCATGGGAGGAGGTTCCCAGAGCAGCAGAATTCACAACAAAGATAACATGCCATGATGCGTTCAGGGTCCTTGCTGTAGTTTTGCTACTACTGACAGCTGTTCTGAGATCAAGCCTGGACCCAGTAGGATTCCTGTGTTAGTTAGTAAAATAAGGAATCGAACACGGTCAGCTTGTGGGGTGAATCGATCTAATCTGTTAACTGTGCCTTGTATAACTCAGAATACAACAGAGACCAGTGTAAACTTCATAAAGCTAGCTGTACTAAATGTTAGATCTCTGTCCAGCAAGTCACTGTTAGTTAATGACTTCATCATTTCTCACAGTTTAGATTTTCTTTTTCTGACAGAAACATGGTTAACAGAAGACACAAGTGCTACAGTTCTTAATGAAACAGCACCCCCTCATTTTAGTTTCATGAATAAATGTCGAAACGGGAGGAAAGGGGGAGGAGAAGCTGCCTTATTTAAAGATTCATTCCAGTGTAAAGAAATGTCATTTGGTGATTTTACTTCTTTTGAATATCTTAGTTTTATTTTAAGGGGCATTCCTAAAATCCTATTTCTAATCATCTACAGACGTCCAGGACACTGTGTAAATTTTATTGATGAATTTTCTGAATTATTGTCGGTTATCTCTACTGATTTTAACCATTTCATCTTAACTGGGGATTTTAACATTCACATAGATAACATGACGGATGGTAATGTCAAGGAATTTTGTTCCATATTGGACATGTTTGGTTTGTGGCAACATGTAAAACAACCGACCCACATTCGAGGTCACATTCTGGACCTGGTTATTTCAAAGGGTGTTGATATTTCTTCTGTTGCGGTCACTGACTTGGCCTTGTCTGACCATTTTTGTATTTTGTTTGATTTACTGATCACTCAGAATGTTCAACCAACCTGCTTCTCCGTTAGGAAGAGGTACATTAATGAAAGAACAAGTGCTAAGTTTGTGGAGGCCATAGCTATGTTACCAACAACCAGTGCAGAGTCAGTTGATAGACTCCTGGATAATTTCAATCTGAAAATCTTGAATGTAATGGATGCTGTTGCACCGATAAGAATCAAGAGCAACTTGAGCAAACAGAAAACACCATGGAGAAACACCACTGTGGTTACCAGCCTAAAAAGAGAATGCAGAAAAACTGAGCGGAAATGGCGGAAAAATAAACTTCAAATTTACTATGAGCTGTACAAACAAAGCCTGCGTAACTATAACAATGAGTTGTGCAAGGCCAGAGAGCTGCATTTATCTGAAATGATTAACAGGAATGTCAACAATTCTCCCACTCTGTTTGCTATGATTGAAAAACTCACAAATCCTCCTAAACAGATAAGCCCAGAGCTCCTTTCCACTGAGAAATGCAACCAATTTGCAAACTTTTTTAGCCAAAAAATTAAAACAATTAGGCAAAATATTAATTCCACACAGTCAAACAAGAAAATTAGTCTGTGTCTAAAACCCGGAAATAATTCTGATGTCATGTCACAATTTAAAATGGTGAATTTAAAAGTCCTACAAGAAACAGTTTGGCATTTGAAATCAACAACATGCACTCTGGACATGATACCATCCGACTTTTTAAAAACAGTTTTTACCTCAGTAGAAAGTGATCTCCTACTGATAGTTAACAGCTCGCTGGCATCAGGCATTTTTCCCAAGTCACTAAAGATAGCTGCTATTAAGCCACTCCTAAAGAAAAGGACTCTAGACGCCTCTATAATGAACAACTATAGACCTGTCTCTAACCTCTCTTTTATTTCCAAGATTATTGAAAAAGTTGTATTTCACCAGCTTCATGACTTTTTAAATGAAAGTGGAAATCTTGATAAATTTCAGTCCGGCTTCCGACCTCATCACAGCACTGAAACAGCTCTGGTCAAAGTGTTAAATGACATTAGGTTGAATACCGATTCTGGTCAAGTATCAGTCCTGGTTCTGTTGGATCTCAGTGCTGCGTTTGATACTGTAGATCACAGAATCCTGTTGCACAGGCTGGAAAACTGGGTTGGACTTTCTGGAGCGGTCCTTAACTGGTTCAGGTCCTATTTAGAAGGCCGGAGTTATTTTGTTACGATCGGCAGCTATGAATCCGAGCGAGTGGCCATGACTTGTGGAGTCCCCCAGGGGTCAGTCCTTGGACCTCTTCTGTTCAACTTGTATATGCTCCCTTTGGGTAAAATATTACAAAACTATAGCATTAGTTATCAAAGTTATGCAGATGATACACAACTTTATGTGTCTCTGTCACCAGATGACTGCAGTCCAATAGACTTATTGTGTCAGTGTCTGGAGCAAATAAACACCTGGATGAGGGAGAATTTCCTACAATTAAATGAAGACAAAACTGAGATTATTCTGTTTGGTAGCAAAGAGAAGAGGGTCAGCATTGGCAAACACCTGGAGACTCGGGCTCTTAAAATTACCAACCAAGTTCGTAACCTGGGAGTGTTGATAGACTCAGATCTGACTTTCAGCAGCCATATCAAAGCTGTCACTAAGACAGCTTTTTACCAGCTCAGAAACATCAACAGAATTAAAAGTTTAGTCTCCCAGAAAGACCAAGAGAAACTCATCCATGCATTCATCTCCAGTAGACTGGATTACTGTAATGGTCTTTTAACAGGACTTCCTAAAAAGAGCATTAAACATCTGCAGCTCATCCAGAACGCTGCTGCTAGAGTTTTAACCAGGACTAAGAGATCTGAACACATCACACCAGTTTTAAAATCTTTACACTGGCTTCCAGTCAGTCACAGAATAGATTTTAAAACCCTTCTGATCATTTACAAATCCCAGAATGGTTTAGGCCCAGAATACATCTGTGATATGTTCAGAGAATATAAACCTAGCAGAGCTCTTAGATCCAAAGACTCTGGTCAACTAGTCCAGGCCAGAGTCCAGACTAAACATGGAGAAGCAGCATTTAGCTGTTATGCTGCAAACAAATGGAACAAACTGCCAGTGTGTCATGGTTTCTGGGTGTTGGTGTGTGTTATGTTCATGTTCTTGGTTTTCTGGTTATATTCAGTTAGTTTTTTCCCTGATGTTCTGTGGTTTTCTGTTCCTGCCTCGTTAGTTCACCTGGTCTGATTAGTCATCCACTTCACCTGTGTCTTGTTGTTCCCTCTGTGTATAAGTACTCCTGGTTTTCTGTTATTCCTTGTCAGATCCTTGTGTGTGTGGCTCATGCACCTGTACCGTGTGTTTCCTGCTCCTGAGTTTGCGTTTAATAAACTCATTTTCACCTGCACCGACCTGTCTCCTGCCTTGACTGCCTGCAAGTGGGTCCGCACCTCCGACAACACGCGCATAACACAGTGGAGATTAAACTTTCCCCAAATGTAGACATTTTTAAATCCAGGTTAAAAACTTTTCTTTTCTCATGCGCCTATGCATGAAATCTGCACGGTAACTTTTTTTTTTTTTTTTTTTTTTTTTTTTTTTTTTTAACTTATCTTGCTTTTAATCATTTTAATGTAATTTATTATTTTATTGTGATTATGTGTTGATTATGTGTTGATGCCTTTTACTATTCTAAATATCTGTAATGTCTTTGTTTTATGTAAAGCACTTTGAATTGTCCTGTACATGAAATGTGCTATACAAATAAACTGCCTTGCCTTGCCTTGCCTTACTGGGGGGAATGGGTGGCCCTTGGACCTGTGGGGTGCCTGCCCTCCGTGCGGCCCGTGCCGCGGCGCCCGGCACCCGCTGGGCCTGCTCACCGTCGCCCTGGGCTGCCCGGTGCCCCTGCCCCATCGCGCCGGGGGGCTCTGGTCTGGGGGCCCCTCTGCTGTGGTCCGAGTGGGCCGCTGCTCTGTCTGCTTTGGCTGTCCTGGGCTTGGTGCTCTGTAGACCTGCTGGGCCTTTGGGGCCTCGGGCTCCCCCTGTCCCCCGCTGACGCTTCGGGGTGCGGCGTGATCACGGCCCCCTTGCAAGTACACATTTCCTCCTTGTTGCATGGCCACACATGCATGTTAACACATGCATGCTCACAAACGTGCTCGTCTCTCAATCCGCTTCTCACTAGATGTAGCTGATGTTTGTGTGTTGGTACGTTTATCTGCAGGTACGTTTGATGACTATTGTAATTTTTCATATCATCATCATCCTATTTTTCTTTTGGTAAACGTGTAGTGCTGTGGTAGTTTATATTGTTTTTTTTTGTGATATGTTCTAGGCAGCCTAGACAACTGTTATTTCCACATTTTAATCCTGTCCTTTTCTCCCTTTTTTTTTTTCTCTCTTCCTCTATCTCCCTGTCAGGTTCGGCACTGACATATAAAGACTAAAGAAAATAAGATTACAATAAAAATAATAAAAATATCAAGGGCAGCCATGTATATAACATGTCTCCCTTGGTAGAGCAAATCTGTCAAGCAAAATATGGCACACAGACCATCGTTCTGTATGTTAGGATGCTGGACAGGACAGGGTAAAAAAAAAATAAAAAAAAAAAGAATAGAATAAAATATATCTTTATTGTCATTGTAATAAGTACATCAAGAATTAAAAGTGCCATCCAATCAGGTACTTCATATATAAAATTAATATAAGATGTACAAATAAAATCAATAAAAGTAATAAAAGAAAAAAAAAAAACAGTACAAGCAGATCCCCTTTATTCCCTTAATGTATATATTACACATTATACGTGTTTTTTAATATCCAGTGTGGTGACTGCAGTTGGATAAAAATGGTTTTTGAATCTGTTTGTCCTGGTTTTTTATTGTTCTGTAATGTCTGCCTGACGGCAACAGTTCAGAGTGTCTAGGCTGTGAATTGTCCTTAATGATAATGCTTTTTTTAAAGGCTAAGTGTATAGTTCTTCTAGTGTTTAGAGAGGGCAGCTGACGATCTTTTGAGCCGTTTTGATTACCCTCTGAAACACTTTCCTCTGAGCTTCTGTGCAGCTGCTGTACCACGCAAAAAAAAAAAAAAATAGTGCTGGGCAACGACTATAATTTTTAATCGCGCTTAATTGCGTAAAATGTTGCGATTAATCACAATGTAATTTTCCTCTAAAAGAAGGCTTACTGCTATATGAAGAAAATGTAGTAAATTTTGGTTTACAAACACTAAATCAGGGGTTTGCAACCTGCAGCTCTGGAGCTGCAAGTGGCTTTCTGGACTTTCCACAATGGCTCTTAATACATGGCTAAAAATGCTGAAGAACTAATGTTTTTAAATATGGATATATTAGCAATGTTTCATTTTTTTACTAAAAGTACCAGTAATATGTTTTTTATCTATTTTTCATGCTGTTAGGTTGAAAACTATTGGCTTTTTTTTTTATTATTATTTTATAATTTTTTCACAAATATCTACATCCCATTGAAGAAAGTCTGTCTACAGAAAAAAAATATGTTAAAAACCCGAAATAGAAATAAAAATGTAGTTCTTTAAAAAATGCCAGCAAATTTCTTATAGTAAATATTTATCAAAAATTATAAGTTGTCTTTTTTAAAAAGGTTTCGTAACATTTGCAGCTCTAAACAAGTTTTATTTAGCTGGCTGAGAGAGAAATGGCTCTTTGTACTGTAAAGGTTGCAGACCAATGCGCTAAACAATTTTTAGCAGCAGTTTTCTCTTTAAACAGCAAAGTATTTCTTAATATATATAAAATCTAATATTTATGATGAAATTTTCAGGATTAGCAGGATGAATTTAAAGCTGTGGAGCTGCTTCCTTGTAAACACAGAAGGAAGAATATGTGATGAATATCAGCCATCAGGAACAGACAGAAGGCAAGATTAGAATCTCACAGCTTATAATTTGTGGTGAGAGATAAATTTTTACAATATGCACAATAACTTCCGCCCATGCTCCTTCAGTGCTTCATTATCCAGATTTCTTGTCTATAAATTCTCTAACTTTGCATTCTTAGCTTGACTTTTTAGCTTAACCTCTTGCACCTGGATCCTCCACTACCAGGAGTTAAGGGGTTAACCTCCGGTTTTACAGGTGTTATGTCAGGTCTGTAAATGTAACTATAAACATGTGTGCTAGCCACAGAAAGTCCAGAATCTCAGCTAGCAACCATTTGTATGACCACCAAACACAGTTAAGACAACAAACAATTAAAAGAACAGGTACACAAAGTCTGAAAAAATATGTAAACACAAATTTTGGCTCCCCATGTCCACCCGATGGCAGGAACACGTACAAATGACTCTTCTACTGAAAGCTCACATCTCACAGGTGCCAAAACTGTAAGTTTCATCTCGCTTTGACCAAGATTTAGCGAACCAGACACAAAAGGCCTGATTTATGCTTCACGTTTTTGAAACAGTCATAAAATGTCTTACCTTTGCTGTCTTGCTTCAGAACTTATATCCACCAGGATAAAACCACATTTAGTTAAAAAAAAAAAAAAAAAAAGTTTCTTATTGTCTCATGGGTTTTGACGGACAATCTCATTTCATTTTTTTCTGAAGTGTCAGACAGAAAACTTCTCTTCATTTTACCAAGCCCGATCTCTCCTGATTACATCAGACGCACCGCTGCAGCAGGATGAGACATGCGGAAGAGATGGACTGCAGCCTCTGCATGTGGCCAGTGAGCAATAAGTTTGGGAAAAGAAGATAAAAGCCTGTGTTAACCCACGATAAAAAAAATTAACGCCGTTAATCAATTAATGCGTTAACGCAATAATAACGTGTTAACGTGCCCAGCCCTAAAAAATTTCAATACATTAAGATGCAGCAACGATGGGATAAAAGCAGTCTCTGTGAAATTTTGTGCTTCCTTATTACCCTTAGGAATACCCTCACGCTCCAGGTCAGATCATCCTCAATGTGGACCCCAAGGAAGTGGAAGTCCACACAGTCCCCACCGATGTTCAGTGGCATTATGTCCTCTATTTTCCTCTGAACATCTATAATAGCCTTTTTGGTTTTGAAGGTGTTGAGCAGCAGATTGTTGTTCCCACAGGAGACACACATGCAGGTAGCACATTGGAGACCCAGATCAACCTGTTTGTTCACCAGTCTGTGGGGAAGGATGGTGTTATACGCAGAGCTTTAATCCACAAAAAGCAGCTGCACATAGCTTCCCACCTGCTCCAGATGGGACATTGCAGCATGAAGGGCTGTTGCAACGACATCTTCCATTGATCTGTTCACCCTGTAAGCAAACTGTGTTGGGTCAAATGTCAGTGGGAGGAATGGGGTTAATGCAACTAGATGGCTGGTAGTCACAGAGACTGGTGATGTGGGGTTTGTTGGGCAGTGGGACTATGGTGGAGGATTTCAGGCAGGGAGGGACTGTGGACTGGGACAATGGACTGGTTGAAGATCCTTGCAGTCCTTCAGTACCTGTCCAGAGATGCCATCGGGTCCACCCGCCATCCTCAGGTTGACGGCCCACAGCGTGCGCCTCACCTCACTCTCCTCCACCATGAAGGTGGTACCTCTGTGGGCCTTGTGCATCTGCTGCCACTGACCAACGTAAGATCTGGCTGTTTAAAAATGTTCTAGTTGGTCCTCCTAAAGCAGTCCTGAAGCTGTTGAGAGGTACCATCAGGCCAGGTTTTCATAGTTTTTGTGGTGTAAGAGCTGTTTTCCTGAGGGGGGCACATGCAGGGAATAAAATCATGGGCCAAACGGTCAGATTGACCCAGATGTGGTAGTGGTCTAGCCCCCATAGCCCATCTTGATGTGAGAATAGACCATGTCCACTATATTAGCTCCTCTTGTGTCAGACTTAACATACTGGTGGAAGTTTGGGTCACCATCTTTAAGTCTGCAAGGTTAAAGTTCCCTGCAATGATCTGCAAATGACCTTCACAATGTTCACAGTGATCTGCAGCCTCAGTTTATTCATCTTATTGACAAGTGATCTAGCATTCGCCAGAAAAAGGCTGGGATGTGGTGGTCTGTTTGGCCACCTTTATAGCCTGGCTAGTGCACTGGCCCTGCAGTCTCGCTACTGCTTCCACTCTCCCCACCACCAATGTCTCTTCACCACGAGGATGGTAATCCACGCAGAGCCGAGACTCTTTGCTATGTCCACCTGGATCTTGTGTGTGTAGAGAAACTCGGCTATAACACTCCGCTTGGAAGAAACTCCTAACCTTTAGAGATCACGCGGGCTGTAGATGTAGTTAGCCCCACAGAAGGTACACAGGACGAGTGAAAACACATACACATATCACCATACAAAGCACCGACTAGAGTAGCACTGCGCTGCTGCTACTGTGTGTGCCGCCATCTTGCATCTTGGGCCTCAAAATGTGAAAAACATGACTGTTTATGAAAATGTTTGACAGGCGTGCCATAAATGAGCTTTTTAAAGAATCTGATTAAAACAGTATGAAGGTTAAAGAATTCAACACATATTTGGCCCTACAGTATATATCTGCTTCACAGCTGACTTAAATCATATCCCATTCCATTTTTCAAGCATATTTTTAAGATTTGGTGTCAAGCAAAACATTTGGGCAACCCTCATCAATACCGATGTTATCTGAATATGTGTACAGGATGAATTTGAGTTCCATAAACCATGAAGTCAAAGTGAAATTTCTCCAAATACTTCAGAGCAGAAAAAAAAAAAAAGTTGAATAGATTTAATCTCTAAGATAATGCTGGGTCAGATCACCAGTTAAAATCTTATTCCAGTTCATGCTTAAGACTACAATCCCACTTCCAACAAACAGATGGGATGATGTGTAAATAAAAAGAGAAACAGATTTCAGTAATTTGCAAATCTTTTAAATCAATATTTCATTATCAAAACAACAAAGGAAACACATCTGGTTTTAAAAGTTGGACATTTCACATTTCCATGAAAATATTAGCAACACGTTTCAAAGAAGTTGGGACCGGAGCATATTTACCGCTGTATAGCATCTTCTTTTAGCATCTAGGATTTGAGATCAGTGGCAGGAAGAGGAATGTTGTCCCGTATTTGGGATGTTTCAGATCTTCTTTGTCATATTTGGTGTTTCATGTTGCTTCGAATGTTTTCAGTTGGTGAGTCTGGACAGCAGGCAGAACAGTCTTGTCTGATCTTGATGAAACAGTAAAGAAGGTTTTCCCCTTCTTCTCATAGTACAAAATCTATACATTCGTTAAGTACAGTATGTTCAAAAGAAGAGGATAGAAGGGAAAATAGAAGCCAACAAAGTTGGAAAGTTAAAAAAAAAAAAGCAAAACTAGAGATCTTCTGCAGGTGGCATGGACAAAGAAACCCATTGAAGAATTTACAAGTTGTAATAATAGCCAAAGGGGGTGTTACAGCTGACCACACAGGGTTCCTGAAAGTATGCTTCTATGCTTTTTCCTTTTATAGTTACAAGTGAAAATATAATCTTGTTCAGTATCAGAAGGTGTCATCTTTAAATGAATATCTTTTAGAATTCAGGTAATCTTCTTTTCCAAACATTTGCATACTATGTGCATGTTCCTCCTCCTAAACAAACATGAGGTATAACAAGAAGGGAGCTATACAGCAGTTAAATCTTAGTTAGAGGCCACATCACTCACTGTGGGATACTTGTGTGGTCTAGTTTACTTTATGATTAGAGTGACGATGAAATGAGAAAAGATGTCATTACAAACTCAAGAAAACATTCTCAACAAGGAAGGCTCTGATGTTTTTTTTTTTTATTTTTGTTTTTTTTTCCTTAACAGTAACTGTTACTGAAAAGAAGAAGTAAAAAGCTTCACTGCTGATACTTAGCTTGTTCTGCAGAGGAGGCTCGTGCTGTTAAGGAACTACCCAAAGGTAGAACTACTCTCAAAGCTTTTTTCCACCGTTAAGCTTTGATGGCATAAATGACTGACCTGGTTCGCTCACTGGCTCTGTGTATTTGGCTGTTTATTTGCCTGCACCTACAAAAACAGAAAATACTTCATCATTTTGCTTTCAGTTATAAAACATTTATCTTATGAGTTCTGCTTCTTTTATTATGTGTGTAAAGGCTTTATAATGTCTCGTTTTTATCTAATTTGCTCAATTTTTGTTTTACCCTGCAATAACTTCAAGCATACCCTAGAGTATGTCTAACATAGATTTTTTTCTTCTTTTTCTTTAACACAAACTGCAGCACCCTTTCAAATCTGAGGCCATAAACATACCTGAATATCACCTTTAATTAATCACTACTTTTTGCTAATCTCAATTAGGATCATAATCGGTCTGCTAAGCCAGCGGAGATTAGTGAAGGGTCAATAAATCTTTATAGATGGCAATTTTTCCCTGGTAAGTGGAGTAGTTGCAAGTACAAATAATTAGCACAAAGTCTTTCAAACTTATTTGACTCATTCTGACAATTTATGATTTATTGAGTTGGGCTGACAAGACAAGTACAGCAGGTCACGTAGCATGCTGGATGTGTTTAAATGCCCACTTGACATTGAGACACGAGGACTTGACAAATCTCTTTATGGGTCCCTGAAGAGGTAACACTGACCTGTGGCGGCCACTAGGCTATAGAATAGAGCAAACGTTTAACATTTATCATGGCATTTTGATTTATTTTGTTTTTGTGTCCCTTTCCCCACAGACTTTACTCTGTCTGGAGTTCAGTTTCATTGAAATTCAATCTCACTTTTTACTTTGAAGAAGAGCCCCTGGGACGTAGTTGCGGAAATACCTGCAACAACTGCTGAGCCAGAGCACAAATGAGGAGGCAAGCTCAAAATACAAAGCGTGATGATCCCCACAGGCATGAAAGGTGTTGTTTTTATCATCTATTTTAAATGAAAGTGGCTCAGTCCTCACAGCCTTTACTGGTCAAATAAATCCAATCATAACTTGCATTCTAATTGACACATTTAGACAAAATGAAATGGAAAAACCTGACAGAAAAAAAAGAGAAAAATACAGCATTTGAGTTCACACCATCCTCTAACTGTCCTCAGCAAAGCTCACCATTTACAATACACTTCATGTGTCTTCCTACACAACATCATCCTGCACTGTTAATGAGTTTTGTTCAAGAGCAACACTTTATTAAATGTTCACCTCAGTCTATCTGACACAACACACATTGTCTTACTGGTGTGAGACTGAATGCGTTCACTTGTGTGGAGGAGTTTTCCCCTGACAACATACAGCTACACATATAGTCTAAAACCATTGACTGTGGATTGTGAACTGATACTCAGCACAACCTGTGTGGGTAGTGAATGTCTCCTAAGCCTGAATACATCATAAGGGTGATTGAAGAGCTTGAATTAAACCAAAGGCGTGTAATGGTTTGTTATTTTCATCCTGCTAAATACCACGACTTACGTATAAAAGAAAGAAACTGTGTAAATAATTGATCAGGCTGTAGATGACAGTGCAGCAGAAACAAATTAAATTGCGACAGGCATGTAAATATTTTTTTCTCTACGGCTTCCAGTAAATACTTTCTGTCTTTGTCTCTCAATCTGTCTGTCGATTTGTCTTTCCCCCTCTTTCCTCTTTTCTCTCCTCTCTCACCTCGTGTCTGCACCAGCTCTCTCACCGATACACTGCAGCAGTTGTAACTCTTACATCATCCCTCTCTCATCGTTTTGGAGGCTGGTGGAGAATATTGAGCACTCACTTGCCCTTATATTGACATGACTGTAGAGAAAGCACAATTTCTTCTCTTTTTTTTATCTCTTTGCTTTTTTGATGTTTGACGCGTGAGCGTCTAAAGCAAAGGGAAAAGGAGGCACATCTCTGTCACACATGATGTTGTTGGAAAAGCTTGATTTCACCTTGACTTATTTTCTTTCTGTCCTTCGCTCTCTGCCTGTTCAATGCTGTGTAATTTTACACCCAGCTACCGTCCTTACTCATCAGGAGGCATTTTTTTGTGCTGGAGATCCGTTTGTCTTATTCACAATACCATTATCCCTCGCACACATTGATTTGTTTTCAATGCCGTGAGAATCTTATTGACTTAGAAAGAAAGATAAAGGGACTCCTGGAGAAGATGTTGGAATATTCTGATATTTGAGATAGTAATACTATTCAGTACTTGCCACCTGATAAGAAATAGATTGCACTTTTTAGTATAAATATACTGCCAAATAAAAAGAAAGTCTGCAGGCTGCTGCAGTGGATTTCAAAGACAAAGTTTTTTTTTAGTACTAATAAATCTTTTTGGTTTTTTTCTTCCTGAAGTCTGGAACCCATGGGCATCGTCATATACTAGATTTCCCCCTTTCAGATGCTTTGGAAGTCTTCACTGCAGTGCCCTTCTCTTGCTGCTTGTTTGTGATTCAGTCTTGTAGTTTAATCTTCGTCAAGGAGCATGCTTAGCTGAGTTTATATGAGGTGACTGACATGCACACTGAAGAACATACAACATTGCTTCCATTGAATTCATTCTAATTTTAAATATGTGTTGAGTACCTGCGTATATGTTTTCCAGGATGTGACTGAATCTGAATCTAAAATATTTTCATACATTTTAGATTTCATCCTGCCAGTCACGTCGTCAATAAACACCAGTGACCCAGTTCCACTGGCAGCTACACATGTTTATGTCTTGACTCTGCCACAGCCATGTCTGACAGATGATGCGCAATGCGTTGGATCATAAGACATTTCAAACCTTCTTCAAACACTTCACTTTTCATCATTTCATCTAAAACTCTTCCCAAACTGTTCATTGGATGATGAATTGTATAGTTAAATCTGTCTATATTACTTCTACTTTTTTAGTTTTAGTTTGTAGACTTCTGTCCTGCTCAGAAATACCAAACATTTAATATGTTTTTTAAAATTATAACCATTTAAATGTCATTTTGAATATTCAATTACTGCCTCATACATTAAAAAGGTGAAAAACTTAATTATTTTACATTATTATATTAGATAGATGGGTATGAGGCCAGATCAGTCTCAATAAGAATGAACTCACGCCAGGTGTTTCACAAATGCACACACTCTGGTTTGCATTCGTATTTCAGAATCGGAAATGCACACAATCTGTTTCACAAATGCACACACTCTGGTTTGCATTCGTATTTCAGAATCGGAAATGCACACAATCTGTTTCACAAATGCACACGCTCTGGTTTGCATTTGTATTTCAGAATCGGAAATGCACACAATCTGTTTCACAAATGCACACGCTGTGGTTCACAAATATAATTTTGAGGCACACTTGTAAGATTATACGAATTGCTGAACGTGCATTTACGAACTGCTTCTCATTTGTGAACATCTCTGCATTCGTGAGAGAATTCTCTGCGGTGGATTTTGAGACTCCCCTGACGCCGCAGTGTAACGAATCTCACCATTGGTTGACTAATCTGTCAATCAAATTTCCGAGTGTGATTGACAGATTCATCAGTCAATCAGGTGTGTTTGCATTCAGCCAATCATACTGCTCCTTACATTTTCTCCACACTTTTAGACCTGTCGCAGAGCTAATACTGCTATTTGAGCATGGTAGTTAAAGTCCAACTAGCGGGCAGACATGGAGGAGACGCAACAATCACAACCTGTAAGTAACACATTTATCTTACATTCCCTCGTTGTAGATCATGTAATGTTATCGAATTAACTGATTGACTGATGAATCTGTCAATCACACTCGGAAGTTTGATTGACAGATTAGTCAACCAATGGTGAGATTCGTTACACTGTGACGTCAGGGGAGTCTCAAAATCCACCGCAGAGAATTCTCTCACGAATGCAGAGATGTTCACAAATGAGAAGCAGTTCGTAAATGCACGTTCAGCAATTCGTATAATCTTACAAGTGTGCCTCAAAATTATATTTGTGAACCACAGCGTGTGCATTTGTGAAACAGATTGTGTGCATTTCCGATTCTGAAATACGAATGCAAACCAGAGCGTGTGCATTTCCGATTCTGAAATACGAATGCAAACCAGAGCGTGTGCATTTCCGATTCTGAAATACGAATGCAAACCAGAGCGTGTGCATTTGTGAAACACCTGGCGTGAGTTCATTCTTATTGAGACTGATCTGGCCTCATAGATGGGTGTTTGTTAGTGATTTGGCACTTGTATTTGTCAAAGATTAGCAATAAATTTATTTGTATTTGTATAATATACAAATCAATTTTATTGTTGATCAGGACATCAGGATATATTATATTATAGAAGAGAAAATGTCTCTGGGGACTCTCATGGCACATTTTGCATATTGATTGTTTGCACAATATTATCATGTGTTTTGTATGTGGACCCCTACTTGTAAGTTATACATGCTTCTGGGGATCCCATTTTACAAACAACAAAAACACAAATGAAAAGTCAAAAATATTATTTTCTCTAGATGTTATTGTTGTAAGTCAATAAATGAATAAAAAAAATGTACATGTGCAAAAAACTGCTATAAAATAATTATATCAGTAGTTTTGTCTTCTTTTTTTTTAGTGCTACCTGGACACAAGCTGGGGCCTGATCAACCCTGACTGGGTTGCCTGGGAGAGGGGTCCAAAACCTCCTGTGATCCCAGGCTGCATCACTGATAATATGTCCAGGGGCACCACAAGGTGTATTTAAGAACTAGATTTTGTTAATGGCACTTACCTCGATAATGGTGTCCTTGATTAGATGTTTTGAAGATGATCTTTTGCACCAAATTATGAGCTTTTATTTCATGAATACTGTTTACATGTAATTTAAAAGTCCAGTTTTGGTGGGACTAACACAGTCATTCTTTTTTTCTAGTGTCCAGTAAACATACCGTAAAAGTAGCAAATGGGGGTGTGAATAAGCCGAGCTACGTTATGCAGCATCAGTCCTTGGAATCAACTTTTATCCATTTAAGTCTATTGTGATGGTGAATAAAGAGAAAATTATGAAAATTGTGTCACTGTCTATTTATGTTTCTGAATGTACAGCAGGCACATTCTGTATAAGTTTTTAAACTACCATTAGATATATCACTAATCAAAGAAAAATACCCTCTAAGTATGAAATAACAGCAATCAGACAAACTAGAAAAGCAGACCCTCCCACTGACTCATTTAATTAGATGTCATAATTCTCAGCTTAAAATTATTCATACACTTGGAAAATATCCTACTTTAGCACAACCCACACATGTCAGACTGCGACACAAAGCCATAAGCTTAATGTGTGTCATTCTAACACATAGTACATATTTCTGGTGTGGTGAAAATCACATGAGGACATTTTAAATATGCAAGTATTAAATATGGAAGAAGAGTAGAAGGCAGCTCATATCCCTCCCAGTTCTTGTAATTACCTCCACCCCTGGGACAGAGTTCTTACATGATGTGAATCAACAATCGTATTCATAAACAATGTCATGTGTAGCTTAAAATGGCTCATACTTCATATACTATAGAACATAAACAACATGCACTCACATGCAAATAAGCATCGAAGCAGAAACCCAGTGCATTTGTCTTCATGTTGCTTTGGGGATTTGCATATGATGTATTGGATGGATTGCATATTTAAAATGATTAGAAGAATTTGTAGAGAAGGAAGAAACATGTGAAACTGTTCCATGCTCTAATGTCAACTTTCAAACACAGGAAAGAAAATGGCACAGAAGACATTTGATACCTTTTGTGTTCTTTTCGTTGCAGAAACAACATTATTGTTATTGTTTAGATGAAGTGGAATGAACAGTAAAAACTGTAAAGTGAAAACATATTTGAAATCTCTAAGTTAGGGATATCTAGAGATTGGAAAGGCTTCAAGACATGGTTCTCAGTTGCATTTTTGTTATGGAAAAGATCAATTCTATCAGGACAAAAACATTTTATATTTTGATGAGAGTGATTACTTTATATTGATTTCAACTAAATGCCTCCCACTGCACAACACAGCCAAAATACCATTTTTCATTTGTTGATATTTGTCCTCTAATTGATCACCTATTCTGTATTTCTGATAGTTTCAGTTTTATGTTTGTTTTGTTTTTAGATTCCAGTTTGACTAAAGCTGCTGCTATGAAGGGAATAAATACACATGTTTCTGGTCATGTGGTGAAGGAAAGGCTTCCAATTTCCAAGTCATTGTTTAATTGCTTTTATTTATTTATTTATTTTTGTTTTTTTGTGGATTATTATTAAGTCCTTGTAACTCATTACGCTTGTTTTTATGTAAAGGTTATTGTTAATAAATCACTGTAAAAGGGGATAATGTGTATTTCATTGTTATTAGCTTGCAAAGCCTCAGATTATAAATCACTGAATAAAAAGGTAGAGAAGGTAATATATTTGGGATAAATGGCTGACCTTATTTCTCAGAAAATAAACTAGTAACATCACTGACTGCTTAATAATGGCAGTAATAGTATATATATATATAAGTATAGCTTACTTTTAAAGGTAACCAACCAATCTGCCAATGGGAATGCACAGTGATACAGTGGAGAGTTTTACTTCACTGGTGAAAAGCACTTGTGATGGTTTTCATTCATTCATTCATTCATTCATTCAGCTGTTTTGAATATTGTGTTCCAACTCAAACGCTAAGTAGTCTAGATGGATACATAACTCTACAGGCCAGAGGACAAGAATCCATGTTTGATCTTGTGGAGAAATTTCCCTTTAAAACTGACACATCTTAATGCGTTTCACAAACCATGCAGTGGATATTCAATTTAGCCAAATTATTATTTATCTTTAGTCGGATTAGCTGAGTCTTTTCATGTACCCTCAGGGGTAGAAGTACCCCTGGCTGAGAATCACTATCACCATTATTTGCATGTGTTCTGTATCCATGCGGTAAGCAGTAATATCCCCCTTCAACACCCTCTCAAAGATCTATCATCTGATGCATTTTGGATCATGTTCAGTTCTCTCTTTCACAGTATTGATGGCCCACCAGATTTACCTCTCGCAGTGTCAGCCGAGGTGATGCATATTGAAAAGCTTAACATACTGTTGACATCGGAGCTCCACCACTTGATCTCCTTAGGTTCATCAAAGCAGTGAACTCTGTTTTGGGATCTGTGAAATAAATCCTATAAATGGAATATGCACACAGGAGGGTGTTGAGTTTCTAGTTTATGAGGGAGTCAGTAATCCTATAAAGTCTGGATTTGCCTTTCTTTATGAGGCTCAGCATTGTGTTAGATCTTATGGGCTTACAAGCCTGTCAAACAGGGACAAATAATTGACAAAACCAGGCCTGATTACTGATTGAAGGAAATAAAAGATAAACAGCTTTTCTTATGATGGTGCCTCTCTGCTGTCCTCACGCTTCAAGATGATGTGAACAGTGCAGTACCCCAGAGGATAATGTCAGATTTGGCTAAATAAATTCACCCTTCCATTGGCTCATTAATTTTCACCTCCCTTCTGTTGCAGAAGCTTTCAACTCTCCTTTTTACCTTGTAACATCCTCCAAACACTGCAGATCATTTTTGTGCAGCACTGGGTTGCTATACACATAATAAACTACATCCTCGAAAACTGAACACAGTCAGTCTGGATTTGTGATCAGTATGTCTTCAAGATATGAGGTACAGTCGTCCAGCTTCTTCTTTGCTGTCATGCTACTTGTCTTTCCACTTGTTTACATTACAAAGAACACATTTCTAGTATGTAGACAGCATACAAATACTCACAACAAACATACAAAAAAAATGTTGACAATGGATTTGTTTGGATAGAAAGTTATGATTGTGTAACCAGCTTGCATGGTATATTTGCCCACCAGCAGTGTGTGGCTCACCCACTGAGACCATTTTGATTCACATCTGCACACACTGCAAACAGTGAGATGTAGTCAGATACATTTTTATGGAGATAATAAATTGATACAAGTCAGACCGTCTTCATGCATTGCAATTCAGTGCAGTTCGATAATATCATGGAAGGGCAACAACATTAACTCTGTAACTCCACAAATAGATTTGAGACAGTTTTTGCAGATGTATTGCAGTGTAGGTCTACTATATATATATATATATATATATATATATATATATATATATACAGTAACATTCGGCAGGACGATTGCTGCAATATATTTTACCTATATTCCTCTGCACTTTGTTATGATGTATACTCATTACCTTATATTTCACAACCATCACTTTCTCTGTCCCCACTAACCTTTTTTTTTTCTCTCTCTCTCCACCTGCAACACCATTTATGAGATGCTGGAAGACAAACACATCATTTTGGGAGGAATTATAACCCTGGGACCTGCCTCTATTTTTATGCATTTTGCTCCCAGCTTCGTTTAATCAGCAAAGCCATGTGTCTATCATGGCATTGTGACAATGAAACCAGAATTTTAACAATTCTTTTTCTTGTGCACATGAATAGTTTAAATGAATTATTCCTCTGAAATCCTGAAAATAAATAAACATCTTTGTTAAAATGTGCTCATTGTAATGGCAGTTGTGAACACTGGAGTTTTTGATCTTCCTCAACCTGTTTTCCCCCCAATGCTTTTGTTGCTTAGAAAAAAAGTTTTAAACTATTGTTCAGTAAGGCAAAGCAAGTTTATTGGTGAAGCACATTTAATGTACAAGACACATCAAAGTGCTTCATATACAGCATTAAAAGCATTGCAACGGGGTGCAGAAGAAGCATTAAAAACTACAATAACAAAGTTTTAAATAAATAAATTAAATAAAGACAGAAAAAGCTAAAAGAGAATAAGATCAATAGCAATAAATAAAACTTATGGAATGAGGGATTAACAGTTGTTATGATAAAAGAGAAAAGAAACCTTGATTTTAAACAGCTGAGAGTTTCATCAGACCTGATGATTTCTGGGAGTTTGTTCTTAAAAACTGGAGGAAAAAAAGCTCCCTCTCCATCTTTAGTTCTGACTCTGGGAACAGAAAGTAGACTCGACCCTGTATCCTTACATTTCTAAGTGACCATGGGTCTTGACAGCTCTAAAGGTGCAAACACATTAAATACAAGTTTCACATCATAAAAGAAGTTTTTACACCTCAAATATTTTGACTGATTTTAAATTGCATTTATGGTAATCACTACAAAATGTATTTTCATATTTCAAGTATCTAGTAAAAGGTTATCTAAATTCGCAAAAACTGAACATCCTTCTGGTATTTGACAGGGTGGATCTTTGTTCTTTTTTGTAAACCCACTCAACTGAAATCAAACTGACTCTGAAACAAATATTGAGAAAAATAAGTCTTGGTCAAGTTGAATAATGAAAGTTATATACACATGCATATTTATATCCTGTTTAAAAGTCAGTGCGATGAAAGTTAACTTTAAAAGCTTCACAGCAGTACCTCATTGTGACGGTGGACTGCACTGTGTTAACCTGAGGCTAAATGTGACCTTGGGTGCTTACTCTTGGTTGGTGCATTGAGGTGTGTGAGTTATGACTGCTGGTGAAGCTATATCAGATGGCCTGGGAAATAATGACACTCACTGGCCAAATACTTCAGATCCTGCTGCAGGCTAATACTTTACTAGCCTCTCCCATGAGGTGTAGTTAGGGTCAGAGGATCTTTCAGTTCAGACTTTTCTTTAAATATGTGATCAAATATAATCAAGTCAGAGGCATAAGCTAGCTGTTGGGAGGAATGGTTGCATCCTGTATGAATAAACAGCAAGCATAACCACAGGTTAATTACCTGATAAAAGGCCTCGTGTTTGCTGTGTCTCCTTTAGTGTTAAGCTTCCAACAGATTGGAGGAGCATGATTGAGATAAAGAGTGAGACGGAGAAAATTCAACAGAAAGAGGCAGCAGACTATGAATGAATACGGGTTCATAAAAATCTCAGGTTCATAAAGCCCCCCTCCCCCCAGGCTTCTAAAGCACCCACATCATGCAGCGATCATCTGAAAAGTTCATAATGATAATGAAATTTATAGCCTCTATTGTTTAGTTTGGAGATGTTCTCTGTGGACAGACAGTGCACATGTTACAATGTCACAATGTTTACAGAGCAGACTTAAATTTAATGACTCTATCTAGAAGAAATAATGATGACTAAAACAGTCACATATGTCTTCATATTAAAAATTTTAGCACCAAAGTCATAAAATTAAATATAAATATTTAAAATTTTTAATTAAGGTTCATATAATTTTTTATCTTCTGTACGAATTTTATTCAGGGGAAAAAATATCTATGACTACCAGTCAAAATTTTAAGCATCCAAAGAAATTTGAGCACTCAGATTAGTTTTGTCAAGATCTTGGACTCAGGTTTTGTGAATTAGCTTGTTAAACTGACAGTATAATCATTAAGAGAGACAAAGTAATTGGAAAAACAAAATCTGACTCCTCAAATCTTGCATTAATAACCAGAAGCCATGGGCTCCTTTAAGTAGCTGCCTTGCAATCTGAAAATTAAAATGATTGATGGTCAAATAGCAGGAGGAGGCTGTAAGAAGATAGCAAAGTGTTTTCAGGTAGCTGTCTCATCTCTTCCTAATGTAATTAAGAAACAGCAGTAAAGAGGACTGGTGGAGGTCAAGTTGAGGTCTGGAAGACCCAGAAAACTTTCTGAAAGTACTGCTCTGAAGAGAGCAAGAAACACATACCAAAACCCTTGTTTTGTGATTTTTCTCTGTCCTGGGGAGGAGTGAGCTGAGGCATAGAGGCTGGAGATGCACCTTGGGACAGGAAGACCACCAACAGGAAGCAATGTGGGTCGAGGCAATGAATGACTGGTTCTGTACCACTTCACTGTTCACAGCTCAGATATTTTTGAGCAAGGCACCTAACCGTCCAAATACTCAGCAGGTGCTGCACGCACAGCTGCCCACAACTGTGGGGGGCTTGTTCATTCCACCATTTTGTGCTCTTAATTGCTCTTTACTCTGTTTTCATGACTTACAGGTGGGGAAACTACAGACGTGTGTGAAGATGTGTGTTCTGGTAAATATTGAATTCTTCTTAAACAGCTGCTGTGAAGCAACGCCAGCAAGGAAAACCTTTCAGGCATCCTCACAAAATTCAGACCCAGTTTTAAAATCAGCATCCAACAAATAAATGAAGTCATGTGACTCACAGTTAAAAATAATAATAGTAATATTTTCTTTGTGTACTTGGACCAATCATACTTTGGACTTGTGTTGCAATTGATGGGAACAGAGAGGAAACAGTTCACTGGTAAAGGGATTGGTTCCCAACATGGGGTTCAGGACCCCCAGGGGGGGTCCCCCAGGCTTTGAATATTCAGAGCAGTTGTGTTCAACGTCCACGCATTGTCCCTATTTTAAGAAAAAAAGTAAAGGTGTATGTTGTCAGTTTAACTTTGGCTTTATCGAAGGACAGGGTTCAGCCAGAATACAGTATTTATGGTGAGAATCTCAATTTTAAAAACACAAAATGAAGCATGGTTTAAACAAGGGGTGGGGCTTTTTAGTATTTGCATGAGGAGGGGTCCTCAAGGAATATAGGTTGGGAACCACTGATCTAAGGTGTTAAAATAGTATACCTTCTATAACAGACTGTCAATCACACCTCAGATCTACAATGAAGAGAGGTGCAGACTTCAAGTTTTATGATGGCCCCCAAGGTATGGACCGTTCTCACTGATGACACGCTGCCACCATGTTGAGTGGCAAAAAGTTAGCTATGACCTGCTATAGTGATTTTTAACTGTTTCTCATCTGGGATGGCGCTAACGGACTTCACACTTTCCAAACCAGTTCAGCACTTATGTGGTCAAGTCAGACAGGGATATTTTGAGAAAAAAATGCAGTTGTTGGTGCTCAAATTATGAATGATTTTCTAAATTCCTCTTTTAAAAAAAACTCCAAAACATCATACTGACAGAGATATTGCTACCCGATTTACCTTTCCTTGACAATCGACAGTTGCACTTCACAGGCAGAATTAAAAGCATACAAGTCAGTTTAGAGGCTTGTAAATATTTCGTGGCAGGATGGATATCAGACGTTCAGCTGTGGAAAGTTCCCCAAACAAAGTATTTCCTCTTCATGGCAAAGCTGAGTAAGAAAACAGCAGATGCAGATGATGTCAACATGATGTAAAAATCCTGTCCTGATGACATATTCAGGGCTTAACGTTACTAACAATTACTGTGAGAAAACATTGCTATTTAAAAATTGTTTCATTTATTGAGGCCACAAACGAAAATACATGTCCAACTTTTCATTAACACTGAAAACTGCCGTCACCGTGGTGATCTGCTGTGAAGGTTGAATTTGTCGAATATCCAACCAACTTCACCGTGGTCACATTTACTCTGTGAGAAACTTGATTTGCTGCTCACATAAAACATGACCTACAAATAAACTAATTATTCGACTGTTCTTTTACACATGAACATTTTTGTATTTCTTTTTGAATGAACAAGAATAGCTGTTCAATAATTTGTGCTCTTCTTTTTTTTGCTTCCTGTCATCTTTCAAACTCTTCCAGATCATATATATATATATATATATATATATATATATATATATATATATACACCAAATATTTGCACATTAAATGAGATATGGAAGAACTAGTGAACTGTATAAAATGTAGAGCATTTTATGATCTAAAACCTGTTTTAATCCAGTTAACCCTGTAGTGCCCCTTGGTCCACACTGTTGGTAAAAAGGAATGCAAATAAAGGCCTGCAGCACTACTCAATACATCAAAAATGGACTGCTACATGCAGGTGAAAATACAGAGCAAACTAAAGTGTGTGGTGAGTAATTTACTGGTGACATTATCTATGCAGATGATCTTGTGGTATTTAAACCAAATAGCACTGGCTTCTAGCAGCTGACTACTATTTGCTTTCTGCATGCATGAATGATTATGATTATGGATGATTAGTAAAACATGATATGAAATATATATTGCTAATGAGTGTGTTATCATAAACTGTATTATGTTTATAATAGTTTTTGCAATAATGTTAAATATATTAAACATTTTATCACATAGCAGATGACAGGTGAAAATATAGGCAGTGTCACATGATCTATGAGCAAACCAGTGTTCTTCTCTACCATTTTAATGACTTCACAGATGCATGTGAAGGTTTCTTTATCTTCGTCATATTACATCACTAAACTGCAAACCTGTGGTCAAAATTCAGAAAAAGAAAAATCTACAGAGATTTTATTGCAGTTATAAGCAGCTACAGCCGAAGTAAAATGGTTGCTTAAGTCATATATTCATATACATTTTTAAATGAATTGAACTGAAAATGCTTAAGATTCTTCAAGCAAATTGACTTTTAATCATCACATTAAATACTACAGGATTACCAGTTACTGAATTGCACCAATTTAAGGCTCATCCCTGATTCTTATCTCACATACTGTCTCTCAGCTAACAGATGAGCCTTTTTTTTCCAAGTTATTTTTCTTAATTTAAATGCAAAACTTTTAGTCCCAGTAATCTACTTGCAATGTCCCAGTAGCTACTTAGTTCTCAGCATCAAAGGCTGAGAACAGCCAAATTATCAAAAGCCGATTGCTGTGCAAATAAATCAAAACCACCCATGTGTAAATAAAAGTTCACAGCTGCGACGGGCCACATTTAGCATTTTAAAGCAAGTGCTGTGTTTGCTTTTAACCTTGTTTATGAGCGCCCAACCACAAGTTCCTGAGTCAAATCATATTGGGTTAGTTTTTGTTTGGTGTCTGAATACTACGGTGACCCGCTGTGGTTGGCGAGGTGGCCAACCTGAATTGATGAACCCCAGACCCGACACAGCTGTCTAAATATTGAGCCAGGCCAAGCTGAGGTAATGGCCATTGGCCATTACCGTTGCTGCATGCTCTGTCATCAGGTTGTTTGACCAGTGGGTCCTCTTTCTAACATCATACCTCCATATTTAGCTTTTATTCTTCCAGCCCTGCAAAAGACTTTATCTATTTTATGCTGTACATCTCTTTGATAACACAATCACAGAAACAAAATCCCTTAAAATCTTCATACTTTATACACAACAGGCTCTCAATTCCAAATAAGCAATTTGATTTGGAGGGTATCTTTGCATATACTGCCTTTCCATTTTAGTTAAAATTGAATTATAGATATCAAATATAAGTATCTGATGCGTCACAAAACAAAGAAACAATTAATACCGCTTCAATATAAAAAAAAACAGGGATGTGGACATAAAAGTTTCCAATTCATGCATTAATTAGGTAAATTAAATATCTGTTGCCATAACTGATTATATTTAATACATCTTTACGATTATGGCAGAATAGTAAGCAGCTGAAGTGCCTCTCTCTTATAATTATTTTAGGCTGTGATCTGAATTGAGTCAGAGGATTTTAAGACAAGAATTTCATGAATAATTTCGGAATTCTACAGCAGGATTGGTTTATCTTGCATAATTAGGCCAACAGAGTGTGTGCAGCAACACATACAGCAAAGTATCTGCTTTGGAGCACAAGAAGGGAAATACATTCATCCCATCCCTTTGCAAAAGGTTTAATTTCCAGATTGTGATTTGACCAGGCTGTATGGTGCATTATGTTACCCCTGACCAGGAAGCGTTGATAACACACAATATAGTATGGTGTTATCAGCCTTACAGAGCAGTTTTGGATAGTAAAAGAGGAAGCAGTGGATTTTATGGATGTGTGTTACATAAATCAGAGAGTGACAGGAAAACAACACATACAGGCCTATTTTATTCCCCAGTCTGTCGAAGATGTGTCATCCTCCATCCTCTGCACTGTTGTCATGGCAAACAGAGACTCAAACATCTGAAGTGATGCTGTGCCTAGAATGGCGTGTTATGCGCACTGAGTCAGATTGTTGTGTAAAAACCTCTTGATGTGCCTGTTATTTGGGAGGTCTAGGACCAATTCACAACATGATCGTTCAGAAAATGTTCAGTAAACTCTGTCACAGATGGATTCTGTTCAACAGACAGGGAAAATATGTACAATGATGTAATTCTGAGCTTAATAAACACAAATTAGGAAAAAAAAAACAAAACAAAATTCCCAAGAGACTTCCTTTATGAAAACAACATGCTTCAAATGATTCAAAACAGATACATGCAAACTATAGATGTCTATCCTTGTGTGTTGCCATGTTGCTAACAGTCAAAATGCTGTAACAAATGCATAGTTGTAGAAATGATCAAATACATAACTCTGTGTTACTATAATTCAGGCTGAGCTCATATATGGTAGATGTAGATTTCCACAAGAAAGTCTGGTACCTTATAGAATATTTATCACACAAGATTCATCTGTATGACTTTGATAAAACACAGAGAATGCCTCCAGATTCTTAATGACCTCAAAAGGCACCTGCAGCTACTATGCAAGCTCGCAGAAAGAAGCAAAGGCACCAAAGGTCAGCTATCTTTTTGACAGTCACTAAAGGTAGCAGAAAGTGCAGGGAAGTGCCCTGCTTTGATAAGTAGAGATAAAATTATGGATGTTACAAAGTGTTGTAAAAAATATGCTAATTTTATCATTTCTCTGTAAATGTAATTTATTGCATGTGGTTTCTCTGAGTACTCCAGGTTTGTCCTATAGCACTATTTTATATAAATCCCACTTAATTTTCCTGGTTAAAAGCAGAGGTGGCCCAAGCCTAAATTGGGCCCTAGGCAGCATTTGATTTGCCTAGGGCCAATATATATATATATATATATATATATATATATATATATATATGTGTGTGTGTGTGTGCGTGTGTGTGTGTGTGTGTGTGTGTGTGTGTGTGTGTGTGTGTGTGTGTGTATAATTAACTGAAAATATCTGCTGACATTTAGAGTAAATAAGTTAATCAGCTTGATTATTGCAAAACAGCTGCTATAAAATAGTTTAAAACTGTAGTTGATTTGTCCTTCACTTCTTACGTTAGCGAACTTCAGCAATTCTAAATCACTTCATGGTGTAATAAACTAGACATGCACCGTAAGACGGTGCAACAGCAACTGATTTTGGTTGCAAGTTGCAAATGTCTAGTTGAACAAATCTAATTTGGATAAACTTATTTCAGCTGCTTATTAACAATTGAAAGAAGTCATTTAAGTTGGTTCAACTATTCTCTTTTTACAGTGCTGAAACAGGTAAAGCAGGTTTAAATAGACATCACTGGTATTTGTGAGTCAACACCCAGCCAACCATAACCTGCAAAATCAGCCTCACCTGGTTTCAAGCAGAGAATCAATAAACACTCTAAAACGCCATCTGCATTTATCGTCCATGGTGCCACTGAGGCAGCAGTTGCTTGTTGATTGCCATAAAGAATAAAATCATTGCAAGTTCTGCAGAGTGCCATCTGTTTGAAGCTTCTGTTTTGAAGCAACACTATTGTTTGCCTGTTGCCACTAGGCTGCTCACAAAGATGTAATTAAAGTGATATATCATTCAAGGACTTTGTGTCTTATAAAGTTTATCATACAGTCAACAGATTTTTAATCAGTAACTAACCTGAAGGTGAAGCTGCAGTATCTAACTCACCTCCATGTCTCTTTTTAGACATACTTCAATATGAGATCACCTTTCTTTACTGAGATGAAACTGATACCATATTAGCATATGCAGATTTCCCCAATAGGCTAGTTGCAGGCAATTAAAGCCACCAGATAAATGGAAGCCAAATCTAGTATACATTTCATCTGGGAAATAACAATCCTGTTGCAAAGTAACAACTCCTATTAAATGTTATGGAGGTCTGTAATTTTGTTGCAGCTGCGTTTTGCCTCTATCCAGGTTCAGAAGCAGTCGATGCCTCCCCTTTGCTAAACACATGAATAGAAAATCACTAAACATCATGCTTGTCTGTGGATAGATATAATACGATGGCAACAAAGTAATACTACTGATGTTTACTCTGCCTCCACCTGCGAGTCATGATTTATATGCATTTGAATACAAACATGTACCTCCGCTCTAATTATATTGCTCTTTTGTAAAAAAAAAAAGATTATATCCTTGGAAACTGAATATTCATAACCTGAATGAGTCAAGTGTCTAGCCTTTATCCCACAGAAGTGGGGATATGAGTCAGATATTAGCTACAGGTTGTAAATCTCAGATTTTGGAAGTGCTTACTAAGCCTGAGAGGTTGAAAGAGCTTTGAAAATAATCCTGCTGCAAATGGCTTCAGAGGCATTCTACCCGAGATCCGAACACAAGCAGAAGCTATTCATAGGATGATTGCTCAGGTAAAGAGCATGTGTGTGCTTTTGCATGTCAGTCTGTTTTTATTCAGCTGTTTGATTATTTAACCACTGCATATTTAAGCATAATTATCTTTGTTATTGGCATCTGAGTCTGTACTTGTTCACCTTCAACCAGCACAATGTTAAACTCGCTGTAACGCTATCACATCTGGGCCCTGGCCTTTTCAGTCGCTCTAAACCCTCTTTGTCTAAATCCCTCTGCCCACATCTCTTTGTTATACCAGGCACTAATGCGACAAACTGATTAAGCACTATTAACTTGCAAATTAGTTCTTTTGTTCTAACTTTATCCCCATCAGCTTTGTCCATTTTAAACAACCTTTGTAGAACCACAAAAAAACTGATTATACTGTCAGTGGCGTCTCTAAATTATGCACTTCACACTTAAAGTATGCCTGTATGAATTGTACACAACATCATTGAGAATAGAATGTCATTTTTGGCATCTTTCCATTCTGATGCAATTAAAAACACAAACTGGATTGAAAGTATGCCCTGCAAGAGCGTCATACACTGCATGCTGCAATTACTGAAGCTGTTATGATGTTCTCTGATTGATAATGCATCTCTGGCAAGTGAATTTTCAGAGGAATAGAAATTAATAAAATCCCAGCAGTAAATTATATGCTATATGTCAAAACAGATTAAATGTAAACAAGCTTCAATATAAAAAAATAAATACATAAATACTGGTCCGATTATATCAAGAAGCAGGAGAACTTTAATAAAATCAGAGTAACTTCTATTAAAAATAAGAAAAAGAATATATATGTATATATTTTATTTATTTATAAAGCCAAGCTCTCAAACGCCTCTTTCAAAGAGTTTCTGTAATTAGACATCCAGCTTCTCAGCTCAGTCTTCTGATGTACACAAATAGTAAAACATACTTTCTTTGGTTTAATAAATGATGCATTTATGTTATGTCAGTCAACATTTTATGAATGATAAGTATAGATGCTGTATTCATTTTTTCTTCAGCCAATGAGCAAAGATTTAGTGTTGAAATCTCTAGATTTATTGCTATGCATTATGTTTCAGGTTTTAAAAGTAAAATAAGGGTGGTATGAATATGTCTTATTAATCAACAAGTTCCCTACAAAGTGAAAAAAAAGAAAAACTTTTTTAAACAGTAAAAATTCTCCTACAAGCAGATTCATTGTTTTTCATGGAAGGTTGCTTCATGAATCAAAGCTGTCTTCATCAAAATACAACATAATTTCAACAAAATATAAAATTATAACCATAACAATATATTAAATGAATGAATATGGATGAAAGATGCTGATGTATGACGCTTCTTTAAAAAATTGTTTAGTCACAAAACTATAACAAGAAAGTTTGCATACAGTTGAACTCTCCCTAATTTCTGCCAACACAAAAATATATCAGCTTCAATTAGTATGGTAATAAGATCAAATACGTTTAGCCCTTGGCTTTCCTCATTGTTTCTGATCCTCTTGTGGGTGTGACCTTTTTCAACACAAGTTCAGAGTATCACAGTTAATTAACAGTCAGTTCATATGCATTATATAATCAGCTAAGAAAATATCCGAGAAGTTAAAAAAATAAATAAATAAATAAACTAAACAAATGTATGTACATATGACATAAAAAAATCCAAATTCTGCAAATTTATCAAAGCATCAGACAAAATATTCGTTGAAAGCTGTGGAGGAAGTTTCCTTAGAAAAGAGAACAGCATGCTTTCAATGACCGGAGAAAGAGATGGTGTGTGTAGCTTTATCTATATCATAACACTCCAGTGGCAAATTTTCTGAACGATTATAAGGTAATGCTGTAAATGTTTCCCTTAGACCTGCTACAAGACAGAGTATTTGTTTCAAGCATCAAATTCAGTCCAAATAACCAGGGTAGTCAGGAAGTTCTAGATCATTCTGACCTGAACAATAGATCCAGTCAGCTGTTAAGCTGGAGTCTTTCCCTTGACAAGAACAGCTTATATCAAATAGGATGTTGTTAAAAAGCCTGGGATAGAGGTGCAATGCTCTGACCAACAAAGAACTGAATATTTAAAGCTTTAAAAAAGCCCCTGCACACTGCTAAGTAAAGACCGGAACATGTTAGCTGTCACTTGCAATTATCTAAATGGATGCAAATGTCACAACTGGGCTTGTAGTTTGTGGGGAAATGGGCCGTGTGTGTCTTAATCTTAGCCAATCTAGCTGAGGAAATGTCTTGGACACCGCTTCTTACCTGGGGTGACTTTCATTTCCGTATGACTTCTGTCAACTTATCCCGAATGGCTGCTCGGTAAGTGCAATCTGTGCAGCTGTCTGTGGTTTGTTTGTTTGTCAGGGGTAAGACGTGGTATGAACACAACCGTATCAAACAATAAAGACCTATTTTCACGCGCTTCCACAGATAACAGCACCGTTTCTTGGAGCTGACTGCACCACATCACTGAGAAGCCTTGACATAATTCAGATAAGAGCTCTCTGCCACAGGGGCTAATGTTTGCAAATAACAGAGCTACCATTTTATATTGGATCCCTTATGAACAGATACACTAAAGTTTGACAGGTTAATGCAAACCCAGACCGGGACACCAATAGTCTATTTCTGTTGCAAACATAGATAACATGTCAGAAGACATTCAAAATAACGTTGCTTTGACAGATTATTGCGAAGCATGTTGTGGGTTGGGATGACAAGTGGATGCTATGACAGAAATAATTAATTTAACAGCAGGTTTCAACAGGCTATGGCATTTAACGTTTGCTAGCAGGAGTGTAATACCTACACCTTGTTCTAATCTTGTTTGCTTGATTGCATTCTTAAAAATCAATTAATCGAGTTTTCTTCACCAGTTACAGAACGTTTCATCTAGAAGTCAAATTCCAAATTCAGTCCTGGATGCTACAATTTGCTGTACTGAGACAGGAAGGTGCAGAGAGAGACAGAATCAAAGCTAAGCTCAACCTAAGGCAACCAATACGCTTGAGCAACATTGATCTAGATGTGTATGGTGTGACTGTTGTTGGGACTGATAGATGGATTTTACAGGAATGGTCACCGACTGCCTGCAGCCTGTACGGCTGCTGCTGTTTCAGTGAGACCTGGTTGTGAGACCAGGTTGAATTCCTGTAGACGTGACTTATTTACTGCCTCAGGCAGTGGATCTGCCATTCGAGCTGAGCAGTGGCATGACAAAGCAGGCACAGGGAGATGCAGCAAGTCAGTCAGCAATCAGCGATGTCAACCTGGGAGCATTTCTGAGGACAAAAAAGACTCTTTTATAATAATTCTAACAAGACTTTAAGCATATATTTCCTGTATGATGTGCCTATTTGGTATGCATCACAACATTAATGGACTCTCGTTTTAACTCGAGAACTTATTCGACACAGAAAACATTAATTTGCTATGGGGAACAGATGAATAGAGATAAAAACATTTTTTCTAAGAAGCATTTTAAAAGAACTAACACCTCTGGTTTGTGGGGGCTCAGACTAACTGGAGCTGAAAATGACTTTCAAAACATATGAATATGAAAATGAAGTGGCTCATTTTGATTGTACCATGACAGCCACTGCACGTCTGTTTAACTGGCAGGCAATTATTATTTGTTGTCAACCAGGCAGTTCAATAGTCTAGAATGGTTATGTGTTGAAAAGCAAGGTAAAATTGGTCAAATTGGTGTATCATATGAAACATTAATATGCAATGTGAGTATTGTTATTTGACTCCAAAATTACACACCACTAGAAAAACAACCATTTGAGAGAAAACAAATGAACTTTAAGAAGATAAAACAAAGTGCTGAGGTTTTGGCCTGATAGGCTAAGTGACTTCTAAAGCATAGTTTTCAATTGCTGAAAACATATTTAATTAAAAACCGCAAAAACTTAACTTTTTTGATGCTACTACAGGAACATTGAAGGGTTTGTTACTAAGATACTATTTTGTTTCCTATTATTGAACATAGAACTATGAATAGTATTGATGATCTAACAAATAAATAAAAATGTAAAAGTATGTTGCATTGTTCATTAAATTTAAATATTGTCTTTTACTTTTCTTCCCTTAAAAATATATAAAACGTTATTTATGCCTTATTTATGTCATTGAGATGCAAATTGCAACTCATCTAAAATTCCCTGGAAATTCTCCAAAAGAAAGTCGTACATGTGTTATCATGGTCTGCGTTTGATTCTTTTACCCAACAGTTCATCTTTTATTACAATTTTGCAGAGCTTGCTAAGTGTAATTACCTCCAGGATACTTGTGTAATGTAGCAGGTTGTTTACAAACTCAACCATGAACTGTGTGACCTCGTTTCAGTCTTCCTTCATATGCACATTTATACCACCACAAATAAATTATCAGGAAACAAAAAGAAGGACTCCCAGTTTGAGAACCACTGGCTTAGAGGACTACATTATATATCCAAGGAATTTAAAATCCACACTCACCCTTAATCTGCCAGCATGTTGTAACAACACTGATTTTTAGCTTAAACTGACAAATGCTCTGACTCAGGTGTACTGCCGCAGGAAAGCATGTAAAATCTGCAGGACAGTGGCTCGACTGGTCCACAGTTAGTGATCCCTGCACTGGTGCATCAGAAAAAAGGCTTGAAATAACTGTGTGAGATGAGTACAGAACATATGAAATTTAAACATTTTAAAATTGAATTAAAAAAACACATTTTGCTATTAATCTAGATACAACACTTGCAGGTCCAGTAAATATTTCTTACATTCCAAAATCAACAACAGCTGTATTTTTCTAACAGACCCAGTAAAAACGCATTGTTTACAGTGTTTCTGTTCCCAGTTTGGTCCCAGTTTAACATTGTCATGGCAAAGTCACAGTTTATGGAAACTGTGTTGAATAAATGTCTCGTTCTTCTTCTGCACACATTCAGTGGAAGCAATCAGATGGAGTTAATATTATTTTCGTACAAGGGTAGCAACGAGTTAACGTGTGGTGCTAAGCTCATTGCTAACATAGATGCTAACATTAGCTTTCGTATTTCAGTGACTATCTTCTCCAGGTGTGTTTTTAAGGTGGATGTGGTGGATTCAGATTACTGGATTTTTATACCACATACATTGCAGTTTGCTGTTCTTTAAATTGTAACTTTTATTAAATATTTAATACCCAAAAGTTAGAGTGGTGCTGCAGCAACAGATATGTTCACTGCTGCTATCAGTGCGTTAACTGATTGTACGTGTGGACGTGTCTGTGTTTGTGTGATGTTACGTTAGTGTTAGGTCAGAGGAAACGACAAAACTGACAGCAGACAAGAGAGCAGACAGAGAGAAGATCATAAACAAAAAAAAAAAAAAAAAAAGGTTGTCTCAAATCATGAGTCAAAGTCGAGTCACTGGAAATGCAATTTAAGTGTGGCTTGAGTCTGGGTCTCAAGCCACACTTGGTATGTAACCAGAATGCTGAGATTATTTGTTGTGTGTTATTTGTTTTTTGTATGTTGATGAATTCGAAGAAAAACTGGTCTGCTCATCTTGTCTAATACTAATTTGTGGAAAACTTTTTCACACTCCCCTTTTAATGAATCTGTCCACTATACATGCTGTATCTCTTATGCTTTTATGTGTGTGTGTGTGTGTGTGTGTGTGTGTGTGTGTGTGTGTGTGTGTGTGTGTAAATAAAATAAACTCCATTATAAATGGTTATATTAGTCATTTGTTTATATCCTTCCATACGACCCATAAATCTGTCCTGTAAAGTACCACCACTATAAATAGCATGAGGGAAAATACGCCTAATGCAACTGTTTCCACATCAAAGGATCATTGTTAAGTTAATTATTTAGCAAGTTAAACTCCAAACTAAGAAAGGTGGGTGGTTGGATGGATGGAGCAATTAAATGTCCCACCTTTAACCACAAGTGATTATGAATTATGAGATTGTGACAAACATATTTTCCTTCACTGGCACAGCAACACTTTAATAAGACCCTTTTCTCACCTCTTGATTAGATTTTGACAGAGACTTTATCTTAAAGGTCCCATATTATGCAAAATTCACTTTTTAATGGTTTTGGAACAGTCATACTGGTCCCCCCGCATGTGTAGGAGACCCGTAAGTGTGAAACTCTTTCAGGCGCTCTCTCTCCCCCCTGCTCCACCTCTAGGGAAGTAAGCGCTGAAATGAGCTTGTTTGAAAGCGTGTACGTTATGACGTCATAAGGGACAATAACCACTCCCCACAGAGCGATGGACCCGTCTACCGGCTCTCAAAGCCCGCCCTCTAAAAATCACCTAGCGCCCAGTGTTTTTCCCTCTTCGGCAACCCTCGTTAGCGGACATGGCTAAGCGACAGAAGCACTGTTCTGTTTGTGGCTGCATTAATGAACACGAAAACGTTTTTTTACTTCCATCCACTGAACCCACGAGGACTGAGTGGATTAATTTTATTTTTGGAGGAAATGTACCCGGAAAACTTCCAAAGGTTTTGCATGTCTGTGGCCAGCATTTCAAAGAGGACTGTTTCCACAACATGGGGGCATGGAAAGCAGGCTTCGCCAACCGTTTGAAGCTGAAGCCAGGTTCAATACCAACTGTCCGTGACACAGCTGGAGAGGTAAGAGCTGGCAGTTATTTTATCGTTTCGGCCTTATTAGTCTGATAGCTTGAAAATATATTAACCTGTCAATCACCTCATGACGGGCGATGCGATGGGCGGAGCCAACAGCTGAGCTGCTCCACCAGGGTTCCGCCCACCATAAACGGCACATTTCTGAAGCTGCTAAAAAGAGGGAGGTGAAGAGAAGCCGCTGCACTCAAACTGAGGGTCGATTTGTCCATACCATGGCGGAAATATTTCATTTAGATATTAATGAATGGTCTCAGATTGGGAATAAAGTGTATAATAAGGGACCTTTAACATAATTTTGACAACGTGACCATTGCTGGCATTTATACCACGTCACAGGCGGCAGTGGTTACATTAATGCAACATGTTACAGGAAACCTTGTTATATGGTGCTTGCCTGAAGGCTACAACATCATTTAGTTAGGAAACACTCATGTTTAGGGATGAAATACATTCTTTTTTATTATTGCTATCATGGATGACATTGTTACTGTTCACATGAAGTTTCTGTTTCTACTACTGAATTGTGTCCAATTGACAATGCTGTCCAAAGAGCCACTTTGTTGTTGTTAACGCAAATAACTCAGACAACAATGCGCAAGGTTTTGTTGAAACAAACTAACTAACATGTAAAAACAAATATGAGCACTCACCTTCTAAATGTGGGGCAACCTTGTCTCCCTGAAATTATCATTATAATTTGAATAAAATGTGAAAGACTAGTTTGACAAAGTTGCTTGCAGGTTTCAACATTTATGGCTCTATGAATAATGCATTCCTCCTGCTGCAGAGGTTTAGCACGTGACACACAGTATCTTGTCTGACCCGTTCAGGACCTTTCAAGTGTAGATAACCTGCCCGTGCAGTAAAAAAAATGTAATCTTTCATCAAACTTAATGCTGAGAATATGAATTTCAAAGTTCCCTGTTCTGTGAGCAAGAGCATGTTAATAAAAAATGAGACTAAGAGCAGACTGTTTTATCGCTTTCAAACACAATGCTTGCCGAAGCTGGCACACAGCATATGTTGCTAAAACATTACTGTTGGAAAGAAATGTACCAGTAAGGTCAAAACACAGATCAGATAAAAAGATCGCCAGCATGCTAAAGGGCACATAACTCAGAAGACCTTAATATCAAAGACTGAGTTTAATTCTGGTCAGCAAATATGGTCAGCTTGCAAATACACACACAATTACTGGAAATATTTTGCTGCCTAAAAGAATCAACCTAGTCGTGAGGATGCAACTGGAAAAACTGGCGTGCTAGCTGCAGTACACACATTTTGATAAAGATGCTAATGAATATTCTCTTACAAGAATGGGGCTGGTTTAAGCTAGCTATTAGGTTTAAGTTTGACATTGCGAGGAACATAAAAGGGAGTCCCCTGGAAGACAAGCATTTTGTTGTACTTATGATAGACATTTATTTGCAGTATCATATATATAGTGGATAAGACATCTGAACAAGCAGACGTTTATCAAGCAAAATATTCTATTCAGGGATTGACAATAAGTTTGTATTTTTAGTGTTTTTGTTTTGTTTTTATTTGGCTAAACTGAAGGCAGGATTATTTTTTTTTATGATTTCTGTAATGTTATGACTTAAAGACATCTGATGGCACATTTGTTTCACATCAATATCATCCAGACATCACAGAGATGTACTTCAGTACAGGAAATCCACATCTTAAATTCATCAACTTAATGAAACTTTAATGGAAAATATAGCCATTAAAATATAGAGTTGAAAACATAGCGATAAACCATTGCTATCAAGTACATCATCATGCTTATAGGCATAACTTTCACTTATTCACTTTCACTTACTGCAATTGTTTAGTATTTGTAATATTAGAGGGAATGTTTATTTAATCATTATTATCCTGATTTTAATAATAAAAAAAACCATGTAAAAATTATTGTTGTCAATTTTCTGCAGGGATCTGTAAACAAATGTCTTTTTCAGCCTGCAAAATATTATGTGAAGGTCAGGTAAACACTCCAGTATGCCATTTTATGACTGATTAAATTTGAATTAATTACATGGACCAAGTAACAATTCTGAGTACTCAGCATCTCTTCTCTCTGAACTACCTGGGAGAGCAAAAGAAAAAAACATTGATTCATGCTAGTGACTGTTATCACCATCACCTAATCACTAAATTGCAGTTGAGAAAATAAATTCCATTTACTTCAACTTTTACTTAAACTCCTGATGTCCACCTTTCTTTTCTTTGAACCTAAAGTTCTAACTGAAGACAACCACCATTAGCATTATTAGCTAGCGCTGCCCTAACCAGAAACGCCAGTTTGATGAACAGAGTGAGTGACAGCTGGGACAGCCAATCATGATGGCAAGAAACGGAAATGTAAAGCCAATCATAATAGCTGAAATGGGTTTTGAGGCGGGACTAGCAGCAAAATTGATTCAGCTCTGAAAACATTTAACTTCTGTTTGTTGTAGATTTTAGCTCTCTTCGATTAATTGTTATCCTGGATGCAGTTTAACAGGTTTTTATCTGGAAAACTTCTCTTTTGTTGGACTTTAAACCCAAATAAAAGCATTAGTAGAGTTTTGATTTTGTCACACCACAGAACATTGTTTTTAATCACCCAGCATAACATGAATGATTAAAGCAATCACAATTATTCTGAAACTATTTGGTTTCAAAACCCTAAGTTAATATTTAGGACTTTCAGCCCTGCTGTATGCATTGATTTAAAAAATCTCACTTCAGATTAAATGAACCACATCAACAGTCCAAACAGAGATGAGACTGTTTTGATCCAAACTGCTTAGACATGAAATCACAAAACCACAAAGCAGGTTGTAAATATTTGGGTCACTGTCCAGTTTTGAGCTGAGGATTCAGTGTTTCAGCCGAGATACGGATATGGACACTGTGTATGCCACAGTGTGCATGTTGCAGCATGTTATAATACAAATCAAAATACATAACTTTCCACCCAGGCCCCTGTTAAAGTTCATACAATGAGATCATGTATGAATGCGTTAGCTAATAGTCTGGAACATTTGCTACCGCTGTGAGTATGAGCATGTGTGCAGATACATGCAGTACCCAAATCATAATAATAAGAAGCCCCAACTGCTGTTTTTTTAGTACACCAATTTCCACCGTGTAATTTCTGTATCTGCACAAGATTGTGCTGCCTCCTGTGGAGACTTGTTCACCTGTACCCTCTCACTTGCATTTCCAGCTGGGAGAGAGACATCAAACTGAAAGAAATTCCTGCTGTGATGTGCTTGTGTGGACAACACCTGCCGAAAAGGACTAAATCAAATTGTCTATCTTTTGCACTGAAAATCTGTGGGGTTCATTTGTGAAAATTAAAACTTACAAAGTAAATAAAAATGGGTGTTGATGGCGAGCCTCAACTCCATCACTTTGGCTCTCCACAAAATCAATCTAAGGAGCATCCACTAACCAGTACCTCCAGAAACTCAGGTTCTCAGAGTGGTTTAATAACACTTTGACCTCTGTGATGTATTGCTGCCTCCTCAAAGAATTAATCCACTGTGTATAGGAACCCCACTTCTGCACATGCAGCCATGTAACAAGCATGGTACAAGGTTGTTAACTTAGCCCTTCAATCTATCAAACATAAATTGGACTCTGAGCTGCTTGTAGCCCCTCCAACATTTGCAGTGCTGCATTTCAACTTTTTCCTTCACAAAATGAAAGCACTTTTTCCACATTTCATTATTCCTCAACTATTTCAGTAAGAAGCACAAGTTCTGTTAAATCTGTTTTCGAGTGAGGATGTTTATCCACTACAAAGAGAGAACTAGCTCGCTGGTTGCCACATATATGCCATGGTTGGCTTTTTGGAGGTGAATGTATTTGACTAGGCATATTTATAAAAACCCTCCGTTCAATTAATTTGGTTGCATAAAAATCTAAAATCTTCACTTATCCATTCGTTCAGAACAGAACTGAGGCATAAGTCAACCATTTAAGTCCTCTTGGCTGACTTGGACATTAAAAATGACTAAAAATCTACTGTTTATTGAACAAGATAAAACGTGTTATGATCTGATTGCTATTTTTCTTGTTTCTTCAATTTGATTGGCATTTAACACATCCAGAATGTTTTGGCTTGCTACTCTTTGACAGTTTTAATTAAATTAAATAAACTATATTTAGATTTTTGTTATTCTATGTTTAAATATGATAATACATGATTAGCGTCTCATAAGCCTGTAAATAATCCCAATGAACCATTTCTCTGTGTGAATTTCATAACAGATCTTGTCAACAGGTCCATATTTTAAATAACGAAAGAAATGCTGTTGTGACAACAAATGTTTATAAACGTCATCTGGTTTTATGTGTATCCGTGATAACTTGCCTTTGTGTGCAAAGACCAACCTGCATTTGATGCACATGAAAATAAATCCTGATAATGACTATCGAGACCTGCTCATAAACATGGCATCGGGCAAATGGGAAAATGTGAATGATGGATGTTGTTCAAGGACATTTCATGATTACCAAAGCATAATGCTCTTAGTACAACCAAATAATCTTTCCTATTAGTGTGGTCATATGGCTAGACAGTGTACAGTCATGGCTCTTTAACTCAGCTGTGGGTCCTGTTTTGTTACCCCTACCACGCTGTATGTGACCACTGCCTTGAGATTATCGTGAGCTCCATCTCTACTCTCTCTTGATCTGATCAGACTGAGCAAACAGAAAAAAGGTTAAATGGGTCACAATCTCAAATAGAGATACCACATGCCCTTAGGTGCATTGTTTTGTGCAACACAGATTTTTAATTTCCTGAAATTAAACAAAGGTATTACACAAAGAGAAAAGAGAAACTAATTGATCCCAGCCAGAAGAAGTTTCCCAAATGCTGGCCTGATAATAGGGGACCCGTCGTCATTAGGATTGATGGCACCAATTTATTATTAATGATTCGTAAAATGAGATCCAGTAGACCCCATTTTAAATACATTTTCCATTACTGAGGAGCTGACAAGCAGCAGTCCTGGTTTCACCACCATAGCCTTTCACTGCCTCTTGTTCTCTCTGAATTACAGTAGCTCTGTTTCACCCGGTGCGATGTCTCATTTTGGTGATGCTTGGATTGTCCCAAATTGAAAGCATTTGTTTTAAAGCTGAGAGGTGAATTTTAAGCCTTGTCACAGAGCCGTGATATTAAGGTGTTTTATTTTGTTTTAAACCAGTGGATGTGATGTCTAACTGCACATCCTAACAGATATTCTTCCTCTGAAGTGTCCCCCATTAGCCTCAGCCATCTGCTGCTCCGTGATACTGTCAATCATACTGCTATTATTACAAGTCGTATTGTATCTGTCGAAATGCTGAGTTCTGTCTGCCTGGTAAATCATTTATGTGTGTTATGCATCAGAATATCTTGATGTCCTTTAGTTATAAAAGAAATAATAAGATATGACAAAAGTGCTGATGAAATCAACATGTAATACAACAGATTAGTTCCCGTATAGCAGAGATACACCAACGAGTAGCTGAAATGTTTGTCTGATAGTTTAAAAAAGGTCTCGCTTGCCAGATAGAAAGTAATTGCAATCTGGTTGGATGCAAAGTTAGGGTCAGACAAACCCCCCTAAGCTCACTGAGACATTGCGGTTGATTTAAATACAGACAGCCTTTAAACTGCCTGTGGGGCCACAATGAATTATTGCACAGACTTCCAAACTAGACATCAACCTTCTTACAGTAGATAAAGCTTCCACTCCAAAAATACCATTAGCAATGCCTAGAGTGTGTTTAATAATTGATGACTGGAGCATCCATGATAATTAACAGTTAAGTGAGTGCGTGTGTAGGTGTGGGCGTGCACTTGGTGAATGTGTGAGGTGATAATCTCTGTTTCTATATTCACAGTTGGAGTTTGCGTGTGATTGCACTCCTGTTGAATAGAAGGAGATTCCTGTTGAGCTGTGAAAACTGCACTGCACATCCTGGTGGCTTGCCACTCATACTCCTTCACACTCAAGCTGATATAAGGGGAGTTTTAGGAAGCCATTACACTAAATGACTCTCATTTTCCTGGCAATATTCGAGTGCAGCAGCGAGCCTGTCTTGCTGGTCTTTAATCGGAGACATATAACTTCAAATGTTGTCGACAGCGCGAAGCTGCAGAGTTCTTTTGATATGCAAATTAAATCAAGCGGGCTATGGAAGTAACAAGCTGAAAGCATCGCACAACTACAAGTGTTGTTGCAAAATAACAGTGTTGGTCCAAGGCCATACGTTATTGGTTTACATTTATATTGTACAGGATGAAGTGTGTCAACAAATTTATCTAATCCATGCTCAAAATACCTTTTCTTGGAGTCTGCTTGTTTCCTGTGTGTCTAAATTACAAGTATAGCCTTTTAATTAATTGAATCTGTCAATCATGTTTGCAGCCAAAACCACTGACATATAATCACTTGAGAAAAGTAATTCCTCTTCCAGATCAAAGGTTTGATATAACGGGGCATGAAATAAAAAATAATAAATAAACAAAAAATTATCTAGTCTTTAACAGGTCTTAGAGTTAGAGTCGTGCAGCACAATTTTAGCACAGGCTAGGGAGCAGCAATTTTAACATGTAACATACCAAAATGACATGGAGAAACTCGGCTTAAAGACTCTACCAAACACCGCTATCTGAACAAAGCACAATTCAAATCTCAAGCAATTACGTGGGCATGTAACCACAATATGAAAATAGCCCACGTTCACTTTAAAGCTTCTGCTAATTTCTCCACTTCAAGCAAACCACACAAACAAGCCTCATGTGAAATGATATCAAAATATGTCTGTCTCACTGTATAATGAAAACTTAGCAGCTAAAGAGTAGCCAAAATGTACTTTACAAAACCAAAAAGTTTCTCTTGCGTCTACTATTTTCCGGTCAAAAATTGTGTCCCAGTTAATCACAAGAGACCGCTTGTTTAGATAAAGGAGAGGGTTTTACAGTGAAGCATGCGTTCTAACTTCTTTCTGCAACGTTATCAGTGTTTCTTTGGTGAATTTGGGTATTATACCTTTACTTCCTGGGTTTTGATTGCTTGGGGGAGGTGTCGATCATGAACGTCAGCCAGTTGTTTTGGCAAGATATTTTTAAGGAGAAATATAAATGGTTTTCAACTCTTGTGCTTTAGGAAGATCATAGCATATTTGACCATATTTAGATGGTTTTATCTGGACATACTTGGGTTTAAACAACTGTAAAACTACCCAGGTTCACTTTTCAGCTTCTATTTTTGTACAATTACTCATCAGATTATATTTTACTAATTCCCAGATAAATTGGGCTACTATCTTGTGATTCAAAGGTTATTTTAACTTTAAATATAGTGGGGTTTCTTTTAGGCAGAGATAAAAAAAAATAATATTTTTGTCTATGTTCCATTTGAATTTACTTTGACACAGTAACACATATTTTGATTCTAACATTTCTGTAGTAATCTAATTTATCTTGGCTTCATTTTGAGACTGAGATTATACATACAGCCCTTGTTGTTGTAAAGATATAATTATTTAACCATTTCTCTTTATAATGTTGCTCTTGTGTGTTTGGGGGTGACTGTCTGGTTCCATGATAATTTCAGTCAAACTTAGGATGTCAGACAGATGGATTCAGGTTTTACACCATAATGCTCCAGAGTATAGTGGAGCCCACATCCTGCAGCTGCCAAAAGATCCTAAATCTTCACCACTCCTTCACTGTGCTTTACAGTTAGTATGGTTTTCACCAACCATGGCTCCGTAAATTATGCCCATACATCTCCACTTTGGTCTCATCTGTTCAAAAGATACCATTCCAGAAACCTTGTGGTTCCTTCAGATGTAATATTGCAAACCTAAGGCGAGACTGAAGCTACAGTGTGGTGGATTCACAAAGTAAGCTAATATGCATGTCTTTGAATTGTGGGAGGAAGATGGAGTACTCTGAGAGAGCAAAAAAAAAAAAAAGAAAAAAAGCTCACATGGAGCACATGCAATGCCATAAAGAAAAGTCACCAGCTGTCAGGCCACAGTGTTGTAACCATAAATAAATGGACATACACATTCATAAAATCTTTGTCTAAGAAATTAAATTATGTAGAAAAAACAAACCTTTTCTGGGTCAGTAAACAGTAGTTTTTCAAGCCTGTAAAAAATCCTGTAAATAACAGCATCCACTGCTAAGTTACTGTATCCCATTAGCTTTTTTGGTATAATGAATGTAGTGTACACCATAACACTGTATGATCATAATGTTAGCCTAATAGCTTAATTACTTAAGTCATATTTTAAGGTTTTATTGGCAATTATGCACTGAATCTGAATACAGTAGTAAGGAGAGTAGAGCCAGGTAGCTCACAATCATGCATGTGTATCATGCGTAGTATCACAATTTGGCCAAAATATGACATAGGCAGCTAAGCTATGAGATTAACAATATAAGATGATATTTCACTATAAGTTTGCCTCAGGAACACCTGGCTATGAAGACCTGCAGGTAATGTTTTTATTTACTTTTTAAACAAAAAATCTGGAATTCTTTCTAATAGTAGAATAATTATTTCATCATAGTTCAAGAACAGCCATAAATATCACTCATTAATGTCATCTAAACTCACCGTGTGGGAAACTGTACAAAGCTCGATCTGTTAACACAGCTGTGCATTCTACTTTTCTTTTATTCATTAATATTTTTTACGTGTGATTCCTTAGTGAAGGTCTGTTTTATTTCAACTTAATCACTCCATTCTTGTGTGAGCTTTGAGCAGCCATAACCCAATTCCCACTACAGCAAGGCAGAGATAAAAACAAATGCTCTGTGCAGTTTTGACATCCGGCTGCATTTAAAACATGGTGCAAAGTAATATTTTGATGACTAACATCCCTTAAAGTGGGAGGGCATCGGCTCATGTGGGCAGTTTAAGATTTCCTGCTCTGTTAGCAGAGTCCAGCAGGGTCGTCTGGGATGACTTAATCTCTATGTTTATGTGGTGATTGCTTCAAGAGAGGAACTCAAATTTTTGATGAAATTTATTGTTATTATCCACAAGATGTTATATTTTTTTCACATGTTATTATAAAAGCATTGGTGTGCTCGGTAGATTGTCTGATCAGCATGTATTTCATCATCTAACTGAAACTGTATTCCCACCAATGTAATCCCCCACACATTTCCAACCCAGGGCTGTTTTCAACCTATAGTACAGTGTAACTAATGTATGACTCATGACATTCACATGGTACTCACATTATACAGGTATATTACTCTTTACAATGTGACAGTACACATTTCTCTCACTGCACCTTTACTAAAGTTTTTTCAGCATCACGGGGAGCTCACCACACAAACACACAGACCAAAGGTGCTGGGATTCACAACCCCTTGGCATTTATCTTTCACTGTTTAGCATACCAAATGAGCAGTAATTAGCATATCAAGGCAATTAAGATCACAGTTCACTGAAAAGTAGGTTGTTTCAAATTCAAGTACCTTCTTCAACATCCCATAGACAAATTATGTGCTTTTTGCACCTTTAATGTGCTTTTAAATGGGTTTTACAAATGAATTAACGAATGATTCATGCAAAATCCAGCATACTATATCCCTTTCTAGATATATATATATATATGGTGGTTTTATGACACAAATTTTCATCATGGAGACGGTTGGTAAGATGATGCTGTATGAATTCTGAATAATGATCTAGAAGAAGGTAGAGATTATTTAGAACAACATATAGAAGTACATTACATGATGCATTTACTTACATCTGACATTTACCCAAGGGAAGGTCAGTAACAATAAATATTTGTAATCATTGGCTCATCCTGTTGATACAATCAAGTAAAAACAGGCAAATTTCAGGCATAGTCGCGAATGGTGATTAATCATTATTAAATAACTTGTAAGCTGTGATTAATCTGATTAAAAATTTTAATAATTTGACAGCCCTAATCTGTGTCCTGTCATTTCTCTTTCAGGCAAAGTTGCGTACATATATAGATGTAGATATAGATATAGATATAGATATAGATAGAGATAGAGATAGAGATAGAGATAGGCACATTAGCTTTAATATCTGTTTAGAAATGCAGATTAACGTTTATTTTTCTGTGCTCTCTCCTTGTAAAGCAAAGGTACTGAAAACTGTTTTACATCTGTACAATAGCCACCTTCCATTATTCATTTTCTGTGATTCATCCTGTGTTAGTCTGCCTGAAAAATGAAATGCATGAATTCAAAACACACTCAGAACTGTACCGTGTAATTAGAGCATATTATGCACTTAACTGCAATTTGAATAATGCAATGCAAATCCCTTTCCTCTGAGACTTTTAAAGGAAGAATACTTTACTTTTCAGTTATACCCATTAAGACAGAATGAGAAAATTAAAGAAAATAATTAAATAAAAAAAGGTACAAAAGAAATATCTTAAAATCCCATCAGTAGGCTCTGGTTGTCTACTTTTGACTCAGCTTTTAGCCTGGTAGCACTTTGTACACACCACATGATGTGTCAAGCTAATCGCTGCAGAACAGCTGCAACTGTTCTCCAGTTGCATAGCTGATGAAAAAACATACCCCATGATGCTGACCTCAATTGGCCTCAAGACTTTAAAGCGATCTGTTATTTCCCCAAAATGCTTATCTGCCCTAATGGTTATCTTAAGTGCTGTTTATTTATAAAAGAGAGTTACATTAGCTGTCAGAAGGTTTTGATAAAAAGCTTCCTCCAGTTTCACTTCTCACACAGTCATGGCAGAAGGCAGACAGTAATCGTCTTTCATAATTCAAGCCTCATAATTCCTAAATTGAATCTCTGAGACGCATTTCTCTTAATGTAATCCAGTTTTATTGAATTATATCTCTACTTTAGATTTATTATTTGCACTAAGCATATAAATCTATCAAGTGTTTTTATTTTATATTGTATCTCAAAGTGCAGAGGACTCTCGATAGGCTGGCCATTAAAATTCAATAGCAGACTAACATGGACTACATAAAATACTGTACCACTAAGTACTCAACAAGTGACAAGTGCAAGTAAATTATGTGCTGGGGCTTGTGCAGAACAGTTTCCTAATAGGAAGGCTGTTTTAACTTCAGAGGGATGTAATATTGGCTGCACATAACTATGACTATGAGGCTGTCTTTTAACTGAGCCATGAAAAAATTGATTGGAATATAAACACATTTTAATGAGTCTGATGATCAGTGGAATTCAAAGCTAATTTGGCCGAGTATCATAGCAAAATGTAGCTCAGGGAGCTGTAGAGCAGACAGGTCAATGCCAGTGATGACATTTTTTTTTTTTTTTGTGTGTGGGTTGGTTGTGGATATCATCTCTTCATCAAGCTAATAATCTTATTTACTCTAAACTCCAGCAAAAAAAAAGGTTAATCTTGGCATCTACTTGACTCATCTGTGTGATCTAGTTGGAAATATTCACAGTCAAACTGCAGGGCAAAACATGATCAATTTGTCACTCAGATATTTTCCACACTGCATCTATTAACTTACAGATTTTAGGGAATGGGAATGAATTTATGCTGACTATTAGAGACACTGGCATGAGTGCAAAACCAAGACAGTGGGCAAGAGAAATGTTTCTGTAGGGACTTTATTTCAACAAAATGATTAATTTCATTGCAAGGCCAAAATATTTCACTTTTATGAACCATGGGTTGTATTTATGCCAGTCTGATACGCCTAAAGTCTAGAAGGAGAATTGGATGCAGTAGTGAGGATGACGACTAAAAGACTGAACTGAACTGATATGGTATGAAGTTTTCTGTAGTTCATGTACAGGAGTTATCAAGCACCACAAACATTTTCTCATATTAAACATCTACTGGCTCAGTAGATACAATAAAACAAAACATTGTGTGTTCAAAACAATAAATACACCAACAATCCCTTAAGTTAAATTTCAAAAACACGCTTTGAAATTCATATTTATTCATTTCTGTGTATTTTAACATCTAAAACACAAAACAATATTTCTAACAATTGCTGCACGTGGTCGTTTTTCTGTTTCACACACCCTTAGTAAAATCTCACATGGCAGCTTCAATGTTACAGCAGTGTGAGATCATTTGGAAATAATGATAAGAGGTAAATCATGGTTAACTTTCCTCAAAACAACAATGTCAAACAATGCAGCAGAACACAGCTTAAGCAGAGTGCTTGCAGCAGAGTGCAAGCTGAAGTGAGCAAACCGAGTAGGTCTGTGCAGAGTTGTGCTTCGTGGGCGGCAGCGTGCACATTGTTTTTGCACAGCAGCATTGCACATGCAGCAGTCCAGTGTAACGGCCTGCAGCAAACAGCTTTAAATCCACATCAGGACTGAGAGAGAAACAGAGAGAAGTGGCTCAGATGCCGTTTTAAATAAACATAACAACAAGCCACAATGACAAATATAAGCAGTATTTCCTGTAGAAATGGACGATGAAATCAATGAATCAAGCCTTCATTATTTGGAAAGATTTATTTTTTTAATAAATGGAGATATGAGGCTGTTTTCCATACAGTGGGTCTTTACCATTAAGTTCAGATGAGAATAAGGTCAAAGTGACTACATTTACTACAACAACTGAATACCTAAAATATATGTTTTTCTTTCTTTTCATGTGTGTGTGTGTTTGCATTTAAAATTTTCAGTTGCCAGTAGGGTAAAAAGGAGAATTTATTGATTTATCCTAAGTTTTCTTATTTTAGTTCACGTAGAGTATTACTTTAGTTAATACAGTTTCAATAGAGAGCTTGACAAGCTCATCATGTACATCACATGTCAAATATGCAGCAGGTCCTAACAATAAAACAATGGATTTGGAGTGATGGGAGGTAGATAACCATATAGGTCTTTTATTTGTTCAGTGAAGTCAGTTAACACACACAGATTTTTTTAAACAACACTGGTGAAGCCTTAACTTATAAAAAACGGGTTTGGAGATGTGCTGGAGGAAGAAAGTCCCAAGGGAACAACATGTCAGTCTTTGCTAAAACACTGAATTTTAAACAACCATTAGGAGGGCCTTTCCAGAGGATCTCAAGCTGTGATCAGGTTCTTAGGAGTTTAAATACTGCAGATAGAAACAGGAGTCAAACCATTCAAAGCTAAAGTAAAGCAGTAAAGTCTTAAAATCCATTTAAAACCACAAGAGTAACTGGAGAAGGGCAGTAAGGATGGATCTAATATGGTCACGTACATGTTAAGAGTGGGGAAGCAGCTTTTTGTACAGTCTTTGAGAGTTTCCCCTGCTTGTAGCTAAATAAAAATGTGCCGCAAATATCAAGTCTAAAGAACAGCATAGATGACCTTTTGGGAGTCTGCATTTCTAAAGAATGACCTGATCTGAGTTAGCTGCTTTAGCTAGGCACAGCAGGTCTGCACCTCTTTAGAAATCTGAACATCAAAAGACAAACCTGAGTTAAAAATAACACCTAAGTTGTGTGTTTTTCATATTTGGTGATGCTGCCAGTGTCGGGGCCACAGGGGGTAATTATAATTACTTCTGTTTGAGAATCATTCAGCTGCAATATTTTTCATTTCTTTCTTTTTTTCCCCCCATCAAAGCAGTTAAAGAATAAGACACATGTGTGGAACAAGGCTTCAACAGGACAAATAACTGGCTTTCATCTGCAGAGCACTGAAACTTAATATCATGTCTACACAAAAAAATAATGACAATAAATGTTTCAAAACACACAAATGTTACAAAATTACTAAATTTGACATATTAAAATAATAATGACACAATTTCTTTTTAAAGGTAAAACTATTTACAAGAGAAGCAGCAGTTTAGGGTATAAAATCTCACCAGTATCAATGCAAGAAGAGGAAGGTTTAAAAGAAAATCACAGCTGGTGCCAAATTCATGCCAAAACCTTTTTAATATGCCATTAAAATGTCATCCTAGCTGATGCACAGGTAGTTTGAAGAAATATTGTTTTGAAAAATTGCACCAGGAATAAGAGAAATGGTGAAGTATTAGAAGAAGGTTTGGGGGTACAGACTTGACTTAAGAGAATTCTATATAATAATATTTGAATCCTGTGAGAAGTGGCTTTAATCGACTTGGCTAGAATCAGGTCAAGAACACAAGTGGATGACTTCATCCTGCTAATTGCAACACTGATTGCATCTTCTGTCATCCCAGTGAGAGATGACATTCTTGGTGGAGGTTCATGGGCAGAAAGATCTGAGGTAGTTATTTCATCCATATTAGCTTTTTTTTTTTTTTTTTTTGTAACCCAGATAATCCTTTATATTTGACTTCAGTGTTACATTATTCAGCTTCAAAGCAAGGGATGGATTTAAAGGACTGCTGCAGTAGAAAGGATGGGATTAAGGATAATTGTTGTTGTGTGAAATTATCTTTGAGGGGGATAACAACATGATTGTCTTTTCTGATGTATGCAGAGCCAACTGCATCGTCAGGGAACCCGACTTTATTTTATGACTCTACAAGGGCATCTTCCTCAGAAAGAAGTGCCAATAAAAAGCAGACACACAACTATAATCACTTTGAGCACATATACCGCTCTAATGACCACAGCAATTATAGTTACAAAGAAAAATAGTTGATGCAGATTAACTTTATCTAGAAAACAGAGAAAATTCTGCTTCTTCATATATTACTCTGACTTAGGTAGAAGAAAACCAATTCTAAGTTTGAATATGAAATTAAGGCCACTCAAATAAGGCTATCATTAATTAAATATGAATCATTCATTAAAACTTATCCAGCAGTTAGGAATCCAATACGTATACGTCCCACCTACATCACTCCAGCTTGAGAACTGAATGAATCGTGTGTATAGTGTGGTGATCCAGTCCATTTTAAATCTTCCATCCATCTTTTTATTGTCTATCTATATAGAATCTGTCCCATCACATCCCAATGTCTACATGGCAACGCACCGAAACACTAACAGGAACTCCTCCAATCCTCAACAAGCTCAAGGAACCACTATAACTACCTACCATCTCATTCCATGCAATGCTTTATTAATTTTCAAGGAGATTACATTGCTGTAGAATAAACAATAAATGGATAATAAACAGATCACTGAGTCATTGTGTTTTAGGTAGGAATGTGTTTCATGTCTGAAGACATGAAGAAGCCTCTGTCTGAACACACTCCATTAATTATTATGTTGTGCCAGGTCCACTGGCTCTCGAAAGGTTCTCAGCACAGATTTTTTTTTTTTTTTTTTACAGTTTTATTTGTTTCTTAGAATCACTGACTCTGATGTTGTCCCGCTACGATATCTCAGTCTGTACGCCTTAACATAAATAAGTGCTTTCATCTTTAGTCAGCTGTAACAGTGTTTTTACAGGTTCTACCTAAAAAATCAATTAGGCACCTGTAGCTTATTCAGAACTCCGCTACTTGAGTCCTCACTAAGACCGAGAAAGTGGACCACATCAGTCCAGCTCTGAGGTCTTTACACTGGCTGCCTGTTCATCAGAGATGATGCTGCTGGTCTATAAAGCTCTGAATGCTTTAGGACCAAAACACATCAGTGACCTCTTGATCCAGTACGAACCTGCCAGAACACTCAGGTCATCTGGATCCAGTTTCTTATCAGTTCCCAGAGTCAGAACCAGACATGGAGAAGCTGCATTCAGCTTCTACGCTCCACATATCTGGAACAAACTGCATCTGTTTCTTTTTAGCTAAGTTTTAAACTTGATCCTGTTGTTTTTTGTTTTTTTTAATTTAATGTTTTATTGCTTGTTTTTAATTTTAAATTATGTTTATTTAAAACACTTTGAATCACCCTGTCATTGAATTGTGCTATACAAATAAAGTTGCCTTGTCCACCACTGATGCAGGAAATTTTATCTCATCGCTCTCTGTCAGAAACTTGATGCAACAGCTGGTCAAAGTGACTTTGTCTCTTCAATAACACCTAAAGTTGTGAGAAATAGCTTTGTGGATTCAAGTCAATAACATGATCACAGAAGTACCTCTATATATTAACTTTATCAGTCAAAAAAATGTAAAAAAATGCCTGTGGCTGAAGACAAAATAAGACAATGACAAGACCAATACATCATCACCTGAAAAGAAGCCTGGAGCCTCTATTGCCTGCTGCTGGTGTTGCTGCATGAGACCAAGCTTGAGTTAAATAGAACTGCAGCCCTCTTTATTCATGCTCTAAGCTCTTTGCTTTGTAACATGTTTGAGATACAAAGAGAAAGTCACTTTCTATTCCTTAAATGTAAAGACACAATAAACCTCTGGTCGTAAATAATAGCTCTTAAACCTACTGTGTAAAGTTGCTAAATGCATTCACTTTAATACAATGCAATTTGTCATTTACTTCCCATTTCATTCAACATTATAGACCTTTCCACCAAATTTCAGTGAGAGATATTATGTTTTTACACATCGATATCTACCTCAGTTGCTGCAGTTATTTCTCTAAAGACCAAGAATAAAAATCTAATAAAACTTTGGTCTCAGCCTCTAAATGAACATCCATATAGTAAGTTAAGCATAAAACTTACGTAATGATAATAGCATTTTGTTGCTTTTGTGCATACTTTCCTGTTTGACAAACTCAGCACACCATGCTTCTAATATTTTAACAGTTCTAATTAAGTAAAATTAAAAATGTATGTTGGTGTTGCATCTTTTTTTCTGATGAAATATACCCTAACTCTCTCTGCACAGCTTTTAGAAATGAAGACTGTGGTAAAAACATCCTCAAACAAGAATCCTGAGACACAGTTTAAAGGTGGTTGCATGTGAAACAGTTGCTAAATTTACCCTCATGCTTTGTTTTGCTTTATAGCCCAGCTGCTCAGCAGCAGTTAAATAGATTTCATATGGAATTGATGTTGTGGCAAACCAAAGTGTCAGCTGAATACTGCAAATTGATTTTCTTGATTATGTATTCTTACACAACATGGACCATATAACATGGAAACAGGCATTTTTTACCCTGACTTCTGTTACAGGAAAGTAAGCAGAGTTTTACAGATAACGCTGCATTATTCAAGTGTCTCACACATTCCCAGTGTGACAGTGAGTCAGCATGGATGAAAGGGTAATTTATTTAAGTTTTAAAATGACCAAAAATATATATCCCATGGTAAAAGGTAATGAAAAAGGATGATCAGTGCACCTGCTGCAGTTGTGCATGAAGTAAGACACGTGTGTCAGTAGGTTAAAAACACAACAGGTTCTATGACATTTTAGGCATCAAAGCTATGAATAAATGTTTTTCATTTCTCTGAGTGTGAACTTTAGAAAACATCAAATATGTTATTTTTTTCATTATTAAATCTATAAATCAGAAATATTACTTTATGCTCAGTCTGGGGATCCTGGTTAGTATGCAGGTCCTACATCAGCTGATCTGGAGGCTGTTCTCTGTATGTGGATTGATGTATTTCTTTCAAACAGTTGATGGATTGTTTTTCACAGCTACATATCCATAAGGTCATACCCAATGAGGATTATGGTTAATTAATATAAAGAGGATTAGGTGATACCAGGTGCAGTTATTAAAAAAAAATCAGCCAGTCTGAGAAAAACGTCCTACCATCTATATCATCTATAGGAGGATGAATATTTAGCTGGATAGCTAGAACCTCAGCTGGGGTCAAGTCTGCCACAGCTGCTTCAAATTATTCCTTTGAGCTTTTAGAGGACGGAGCTTAGCACTTGTTTTATGGCACCATAAGCATTAGGTTACAAGATAAAAGGGCCATAACCATGGGTTGTGGATCAGTGGATTGAGTGGTCGTCCTCCAGTTGGAAGGTCCTCCAGATTGTCTATATGCTCATTGGTGTATGATTGTAGAGAAAAAGGACTGCATGAGTGAATGAGAAACGCAGTGTAAAGCACTCTGTACTGCTTAGACAAGGTTAAAGCGATGCTATTCCACTTCCGACCATTGAAAAGGATTTTTGTGTGTCTCTTTAACCTGTTAAGGGGTCCCTGGTGTGCTGGAGTTTGCTTTGAATGTTATGAGTAAAAATGATAAAAAATATGGAGATCTTTCACAGAGTGAACGCACGAAGGCTGCGATAGTGAACAACTTAAAAAGATAAACATTTGTCACTTCTCATTGCTTTTGGAATTTAATTCCCCTGCCCCATTTCTCTTAATCTGAGTCTCTTACTCAGATGTCTTCCTTAGTTTTATACAGTTCTTCATCTTGATTTATCTGGCAGGTTTTTTTCTTATGATGTATTCTTTCTCTTTTTCTGTTTTATAACTTTGTTTTCTGCGCTGTTGAGGAGAAGTTCACCATGAAAATATTGATTTTAGTAGAAGGAAGGGGTGTATTTATGTAATTTCCTGATCACTTAAAATGAAATCCACTTTCACTGTGTAGTGAGAACATTTGCTTTCTCTTCCATTATCCCTCAAAGGATAGAGGTTGTGACACTGACAAGGGATTCTATTTTTGGATTCTTGTGAATGTAGAAATGTAACTTTTTTTTTACAAGTTTGTCTTTGTATTGACCCTGAGATGGACTGGTGGCCTGTCCAGGAGCATGGGTTGTAGCCTAGTGGTTCCAGATGTGGGCTGAGGATCCAGGTTTAAGTCCCCAGTCAACAGAGGTGAACTGTGAGCCCTGGAGCAAGGCTTTTAATTCCTCCACCTGCTCCCCAGGAGCTGAAACATGTCAGCTCTCTTGTATAGAGATGGGTAAAATGCAGAGCCTTGTTTCCCAATCAGGATTAATAAAGTAAAAATTATAATTATTATCTATATGTGTCCCCCACCTCTACAACTCTAAATAAGACAAAGAAGGTGTGGAAAATGGCTGATCTATTGTGACACTTTCAATTAATTAATATTACAATTGTAAAGGCTAACAGACATGCAGCAATGCTGCTACATAAACACTTAGAGTTAGACCATGTTGTCCCAACTTAGCTATTATGTCAAAAACAAGGACTGAATCGAGACATTTTTCGGATTTGAATTAATGTGCACAATGAGGGCAAATTATTTGGAATTAATACCTGAGGTCTGTTAGCACTTTTATATCTGCTCCACTGAGTAGGAATATGAAAAGTCAAGACAATCCAATCATTTTATGGCTCCTGTGTGAATGAATTTATTGAGCAAATGTGTTTTGCTATGTTATATTTTATCAAAGGAAATAAGTCAAGAACTTTGAAACTGTACAATTAAAATGTGCTTTATATGAAATAAAGGTCAGACACTGAGAGGAACAATCACATGAACACAGTTAATATTTTGCTGGTGTAAAGGTAGTTTATAGGGTGGAAAATGTCTTTCTGCAGAGCAGCAACTAACTTGGTGAGTTACTAACAGTCCCATGTGATCAATGTCATTTAAGCTAAGCTGCTATTATTTGCATCATTAGAGTCCAATGACCTTACGACCAGGGTTAAAACGTTATTAGCCAAGAAACAAAGACACTAACGCACATGGTGGATGGACAGTCTTTAACCCCACAGAGGAGGCACCTTCAGCGCTATCAGCCCATTAAATGGACATTATCGCCTGTTATCACGGCATAGATATGCCAAGAAGGTGGCTTTCTGCTTCTCCCTGGAAGCTCAGACAGGCCTCATCATCTGTTGAGATCCGTGATAACTGGAGGGAATGTAAGCTGTCTTCTGTAGTGATACCGAGTATATGAGGGGACGATGTTCTTGAATTTAACCAGATGTGAATTTTTTCCAAATCTATATAGGAGGTTGTTTTCCAAATTAAACCAAACAGTGACTAAAAATATAAAAGAAAATGTCAGAGGCGGTGAGTTCAAAATGTTTCATTTATGTTTTTACGCAGTATAATTTCTCTTTTGTCTATTATTAAAAATTCTCGAGGGTTGTTTGTTTATTTGCAGCCTTTCATTGTTATAGGAAGGTTGGCTGCCCCTGGTGAGGTTCCTAAATTATGCATTTGATATGTCTCTGTTTGATGTGGGGATTACATGTACATCATGGGCTGCTCTGCTCTGTTGTTTGGTCTGCATCTCCCCAAGTGGAACTAACTCCCTATACGAATTGTAATCTTATGTTTTAGATGTTTTTGTATAAATTAAGAGTGTACATTTTATGGAGGTATTATCAGTTGTACTTGGAAAAAAAAAAGAATTTTATTTCTTTATTTGTTGTAATCATTTTGTTTGTGCAGTGTAAAAGGTTCCTGGTTTAAACCAAAAGTTTTCCTTGTGGCTGTGTGGGGTTTCTCCAGGTATTTGGGTTTGATGCCACAGTCCAAATAATTGAATTTGGTTTCTTGAGTCAAACTCCTGAAGCTTTCTTTATGCCACCATCATCTCTTCCACCTGCAAATGCCATCTTTATCGCTGCGCTCAGAGGTGATAATGACCTGAGCCTTCAGCGAGATGCACAATAGCCCCTCCTAGTCACATTTATGAGACTGACAAGAGCAAATGTCCATCTAATGGGTTAATAATATCTGAATCATGAGCAAATCCATGTGCAAACAGGTGGCACCAAAGCTGTTCCCCAGCCAGTCCCAGAAATGAGTGGCTCGGGTGGAAATGGGACTTTGAGAGAAAAATTCCTGCCGTGCCTCGAGGCTCTGACCACCTGCAGCCTTTATACACATCAAGGAGCTGATGAAGCTCTGCTATGACAAATCCTGCAGGCAGCAGGTATCCATCAAAGTGCTGGTGTCAGACATCTTTGTATCCTTTCCTATTTCCTAAGTTTAAATTATGGGACACTGTGGTGTAAAAAATCATTTCCAGACTCCCTCGGTAGCTAGAGTACAGAGTATGTATTGAGCTGTTATTCGACTTTCATATTATTTTATTTAATTAAACATTTTTTTTATCCCCCCCCCACAAGACGCATCTTATGATATGTAATTATATGAAAAATACTGTTACAACTTTGAATTTATTACAGTTGCAATGTTATTACAATTGCAAAAAAATGCAATGTTGGAAATTTATGAAAAAGTAAGAAGAACTGCAAACATCTACATAAGGTGTGTTGCTAAAAGCAATGTCCCTAAAAAGTAGAAGATGATGCATTAACCCCTTTATGAAAGAAACACAATGTCTCCTGTTGTCTTCATTGTATCACATTATCCTAATCCTGGAGATCTGAAAAAAAATCCTGCTAATGCTCTGCATAATGGGCACCAACAGAAAGCTCTTGTGTACTAGATAACCGCTGAAAATGGGGAAGACTGCATGTACTGAATTTGTCCCGAGCACTTCTCACTACAACTAAATGAGGTGAAATATTAAATAAACACCCTGTGTAGTTACTTATTTTCAATAGCATATTCTGAAGCGAGCTCTTTATTGCGAGCTGTGAAATATGTCTGCAGAATTTGAAATTCAAATTAGTATCCTTTGAAGATGAAAAAAAAAGAGAAAAAGATCCTCTTATGTTTGAAAGAAGTGGATGTGTCCCAGTGGGGACTGTGTGGTGCAATAGAGTGATTTTCTGTAGCCAGACAGCAATACTGGGTGAAACAGGTGCACCAAATATGCTCTGCAAGCGGATAATAATTACAGAGTTCAAGGAGAGCAAGTTACAATCCAGACCAATCGAACTGATGAGTGTCGGATATTGAAGATGCGGTCTTAGAAGCGGGCAGAGTTATCGGGAGGATGAAGACTTCTCGCTCTGATTGTGCTTTTGTCTGATAGAGTTGGCTCCAATGCCTCCAAAGGAAAACAAGATTAAAGCTAAGTCAATTTTGTTTTACAGCTGGCAGCATAGACACGTTTTCCTCTGGCCTGACACAAGTTGAGTCGCTTCTATAGAAAAGGAGCTATTTTCTGTGTGCTCATTTCGCATGGCTCCTGTGCTTGCACGGCGGGCAAGAGTAGAAGCTCAAAGTTACAGCGAACAGGAAGTTTATGAAGGTATATTACTGCCAACCATATCTGAATTTCCCTTACAGGTTTTATTCAGCCGTAGGGTTGAGCTCTGCCAGGATAAAAGATAAAGAAAACTTAATTTCCGGTGTGGAACTGCCATATCTTTATTAAAACATGGGATTTCAGTTGGAAATAGAAGGGAAAAACTAAAGTGAAAATTATACATGCAGGTTTCCATGTTACCAGTCTGTGAATACAATGGGCGTTTAATAAGAGGTTTGGGGATTTCTAGGCCAGATAGTGATTCATAATAGACTCCCATTTTTTTGTCACTCTGAAAAAAGGCACCCTCCTGACCTGAGATGTTCAAAGAAATATTTAGAGCCAGCAGAGGAACAATGCATGAGAGAACATAATAATTAGCTACTCAAATGTCACCATCGCAGAGGAGCAAGCAATTTAGCATGCAGACATAATGTCACAAACTCATTCTATCTGGAACCGAAGCAGAGAGAGAAAAAGATATGATATCCAAGTATCATCCTCCGAGAAACAGTCATGGAACAAAACAGTATCTGCAGGGGATGTGACCCCCTGTACAACCCTCCCGTGAGAGGTTCCCCAGCCTCTCTGCCTCCCAGAGGGCAGCAGTCTGTAGGCATGGCTAAGCTTTGACCGTTCTCCGGGGATCTTAGCCCCCTGCTGCTGCTGTACGAACACTCATCCACTGGAGAATTGCTGCCCTGTGAAGCAACAATCAGCCAGAAGCTCATTTACAATCAGAGCCACACAAGCAGTGACTCTATTACAAAAATATAGAGGATATAATGTTATTGGCATGTGTTAGCAGCGGGGCACTGCGTTCTCTGTTCCATGCAAATCACATGTTTAAAGTCAGGACTCAATGTCGACATGTGTGGCGTCTGTCCTGTGTGATGCAGAGTGCTATCTAATAGTACAGCTCAGCAAGCAGCACTTTAGTTTCCAAGCAGTGCTCTCTTAATTCAATTCTCCGAAGGATTCAGTAAAGATAATGTTTGCGATGATAAGCCTTTACATTGTGCGAAATGTGCTGTGTGTTGGTGTCTTTGTGTGTTTGTTGTTTGGAGTGGAGGAGAGGGGGTCGTACACCTTGCCTGGTGAGCTTGTAATGCTGTTGTCAAGGCCACAGACACCTCCACAGAGCACAGAGGATGAAGGCTGACGCCTCTCTCCCGCCATTTCTAAGCAGATTATTTCTCCTCTGTATTGAACTCTTCCTGTGTACTTGTTGAGCCGCCACCTGTGCGCACACGCAGATAAAAAGTCGCATCAATCTGTAAAATTCTAAGCAAGGTTAAAATGTCCCAGTCAACATTAAATGAAAGCCTGTTTCGTGTCCGCTGCTGAATCCAGGAGAGGCACTTTGTCACATCAAACCAGAGTCTTGGACATCAGACGATCACACTAACCATCGTTATCCCATTAATTGGCTACGCCATGAATGGCAGCCTCCGTTATTCCCCTCACGTATTAAGTAAGCAACAACACCAGATCCATAGGGATGGCCGTTACATTCTGTCTAGAAATGGGAAGACTTTACCACATTGGATTACAGTCTGTCAATCAAAATCCTCTTGCATGTTTATGCGAAAAACAGATAAGAACACAGCACTTAAGTGGATAGATTTTCCAGTGAAGGACCACAAGCAGATAAATCTGTCACAGTACTGTGAAATGATGCAGCCCTTTTGAGTGTAACAAGAGTAAAAGAAAATCTTTTTTTTTTTTAAATTGATTGAATGCCAGTTATGAGAGATGCACTTAGAGATATCCAATCAATATCTATTGTATTTTTACTAAGTACAAGCTGCCCCTCTACTTCTCCAACTATCATGGATGAGTCTTCTCACATTAACTCAAATTCAAAGACATTAATAGAGTCAGCCTCAGAATAGTACCTCAAGTAATTTTAATCAAAAAAGAGATCTGACTAACACTGAAAAGTTGCCTTCAGACTAAACAGCACGCTTAAAATAATTCCTCAAAAAGCTTATTTCTTTTATCTGTACAATGAAAAGCTGTGCTGCAATATTTCAATATGGTTCTAAAAAACCAATGAAGAGAGTTCTGAAGTGATGCTTTCTCTGGCTGTAGAAGTTTTGGTAACACTTCACTAGAGTTTGTCAGTTATTTATTTATAACAAGCTTACTCAATTGTTCAAATGGTGTCTTAACACATCCTTGACCTTTTGGGTATTATATAGCGAAATAGATGCGACCCTTGCATGCTCCAGTGGTTTAGGAGACCAGGGCTGGTACATCTATGCTCCCTACACGTCTCCATGCTGGGGCCCCAAGGCAGCAGTGTTAGCACCAAATTGACAAAGCAACTAGATGTGACAGGGGGAGTGATAAAATTGCATTTTGTAAGATCAGTGTTTTCCCCTCCTCTTGTGTCCCTCAGCACTTCAAAAAAAATTAGATCATTGCTCAATTTAAAGCAATATGATTGATCTTAGGCTGCACCCACGTTATCCACTGGTTGAGATGAGATGAAGGAGGATGAAACCTGGAGCCTCTGGGGACAGAATATGTAGGTCTGATGTGCTTGTAGCCACGGCTCGGCGATGCAATTTCTGTTGTATTTTTGAGAAAATTCACTTCATCTTTATGACTCGGTGATTGTAACGTGTGTCAGAAGAGTTTATGCTTTTATCTGTTTCTGTTCAGGTAATTTCTTGCTTTCAGGTGCAACATTTCCTTCTTTTACAGGTGATAACTACAGCAAAGCAATCCTGAGAGCAGGGAGCACAATCATTTTAAAAGAGACTGAAATGTTTGCTATCGGCATCAGATGGGTGCATAATCTGTGCAGCAGTCATGTGCTGCACCACAGTTATAGATGCATTCATTACAATGGAAAAAATGTGCTTTTGGGGGAATAGCCTATAAAACCCAATGGTTTTGCAGGGATTCATGGCTTTTTTTTTTTTTTTTTTTTTGTCTTTTTTTTCAGGACAGTGGCTCCTAGGACACATCTTTTTGATTGCACGAGAGATACAGCCCTTTGGCCAAAGATGAAATTTATCAATGCTCCTGTTTCTCCCTCCCATCCCTAATTTCTTGGGTGCTACAGCAGAGGATAGATTGCAGAAAGGGTCTGTGAAGCATGAAGCCCCTGCTGAATACTAGGTCACTTAACAAGCTCAGATCACACAGATACAGTGGCCTGGGGTTCATATGGGTGCACACCTACTGCTCAGCAACACAGGTTGAAATATATGTGAAAACACCTTCCCGTGCTGCCTCTGCAAACTGACACCCAAGTTTTTTTTTTCGGTTTTTTTTTTCCTTACCAACCATCCTGCAATTATTCTTTAACTAGAAGCTGCACTGGCACTTAAAAGGTGCCATGTTTTTGCATCGCTTAAATGTGTAATGATGTAAAAGGGCAAGAACCTCCTGCCTTCACTGATGAATTCTGGCAAAGTCTGATCATGTAAATTATCTGTTCCTTATGCAAATTCACATGTAGTTAATAGCTGCTGATTGCTGTGCTATTACTGATTGTTGGTGTTTAACATGATCGCAGTAAAATATTGCAGACTTCCATTTATTTTCTACCACAACTATGTTTGAATAATCACATACCAGCGCAATTGCTTTAATATCATGAGCCCTAATAAAAAAGAATAATGTGGTGAATATGATGTCCACACACTCGCCTTGCTCCAAGACAAAGAACAAGGCCATTTCCCTTTGCAGTCACATTTTCCATGACTGTGAGCATGCATGAGAAGGATGAAGTAGCATTTGGCTGCTCAATTAATTTTAAAGGTTTTTACACTATTAGGCACAATTTATCCAGCGGCTGTGACATTCTCCTCCTTTCTTTTTTGTTTTCTTTTTTGTTTGACTATTTTTTTAACTCCTTTTTTATGTACTTGCAAAATTCTTCTATTTTAATTTGTGCATTAAAATGCAGGTTGGTAATCTCATGGTATTAGTCGAGTCTGTTTTTTTTTATGAGAGCACAACTATAATTTTCCTGTGAGTCTTTAGAGAAGACCACAACATGGCCAGAGGTGTGTGTTCATTGTTTGCTCACTTGTTAAAATTTTAAAATTTCATTAAGGCACTGAATTTCATAAAAACCTGGTGCAGAAATGAAGAAAGAACAAAGAACTTCTTAGCGCTGTTAGAGTAAAGAACTGCTTTTGGAGGAAATTCTCTCCAAGCTAAATGGCCAAATGTTATCAATCCTGTTTGAATAAAAAACAATCGAGGCTTAAAAATAACTTTGGGTTCCGGTTAAACCCAAATAAATATCCATTTAAGTTGCCACAAACTACATGTATTTTATAATCTTAGCTTTTCTCACAGTTTCATGTTAGCTTTCACTAATCCACTTCAGTCATTTTTCCGTGCATAAACATTATCACACGGAACATTCTCATGTATTATGGAGCAGACATGGTGACAGTAGTATGTGAAGCATTTAAAATGCTACTTTGGTTTATTTAAAATAAGGTTGCAGGAAAACATATTAGTTGTCTGTGTTTAAACCAAGGGAAACTGTGGTCAAGAGCTAAGCTAACAGCTACTCAAAATGGGGCCACAGGCGCAAATGCCACCTAAAATAACTCCAATGAACACCATATTTTGGTTATTTACAACCTAACACTTTTGAATTAAAACAGTTTTCAGCTCAGGACCTGAAAGATTGGAAAACTGTCACTTTCTCTCTTTTTTGCTTTACTTCCTCTGACAATGTCCTGTCCGGTTTTTTTGCTGAATCAGACCTTGTGTGCATCCACAGTAGTTAGTGTGTTGAGATCCAGTTGCTGGCGGAGCCATAAAGCACAACGTAGCTGATACGTGATGCTCTGGATTGGAAAAACAAAGTTGTGAAGTTGGCTTTTTCAGCCTTGGGATGCTGCATGAGATGTGCTCAATAAATGTCAGTGTGACATCTAAACAAGTCAGAAACACAGATGTTTTAAGCTCAGAAATATATGTAGGATTGCTTTGATATTCCAGACGCAACAAAACAAAATGTGTGTCACATTCATATACAGAGGCGAAGAAGAATTATATAAAGTGAGACAGATTTTTTCGTTCTAACAACTTGTAAATTAAATCAGTTTGTGAATAACAACAAGTTGTTACAGACTTCCATCCAGGTGTGTCACTTTGCTTTCCATTCGGGTTTGGATTCAGGTCAGAGTAAAGTCTGGGTCAGGTTCCTGCTTTCAAATGATAGTAAGGCCCAGGTGGTTAAAGGTAGTATGCTTCATCTTTTGGGTTCATCTATGAATTTGTACGTGACTTCACCCCCCTGCCTCCAGTGTTGGCATGGTGGTTGGTAAGGCCATTGCTGTGCGTTGACTAACTTGTTTCTGTCAGTCTGCCCCAGGACTGCTGTGCCTACACATGTAGCTTACAATCACCAAGTATTCAATAAGGAGCGAATGAATATAATGCACATGCTTTGAGTGTCATCAACAGTAAAGGGCAATTTATTATTATTATTATCATTATTATTATTATTATTATTATTACTGGTAGCAGTAGTGGCAGTAGTCGTAGTATTTTAATTCTAGCACTCATACATGCAGGGTTATTCCTTACACAGACAGCTTAAGCCTGAGTATTATTATTGCACGGTGCCAAAGTCAAGAGAACAGAGGAAAACTAGACTGAATGTAGGAATGAATGTTTCAGTTTGTCTCTTTTTTGCAGGGTTCTGTAGCCAATAAATCCCTTATCCAGAAACTATCCAACCAATTATCTAACTAATATTACTGGCACAAAAAGAACAAACTTGTGGCAATGCTGCAGGACCTCAGGCTCACCCGTCATAGTCTTTAGCATGAGCAGCAAAGCCTCAGTGATTTAATTGATTTTCACTATGTAGCCTTAAAATTATTTTCACTGTGTTCTTTGGCTTCTGCAGCTGCAGCACAGCCCCCATGCGAGTATTTTCCTCCAAAGCAAAAGGATAGAATGAGTCATGACCGGGTTAATGAATGTCAGAGAGAGCAGTGATAAAACACGTGGTGTAAGCCCACCAATCCTTCTGCACAGCAAAATGTCTGTGGTTTAGGGTAATTACTGTACTTTCTATTAGTGTCAGTGTCATGCTTATATGGTAATTGATCCCTAAATTACAATTAAAGTAGCCAAATGTGTTATAAATCTCATTAGGTGAAACTAGATGATTAATAATCAATTTCTGACGCTTGTTATACAAAACAGCAAATGCTTGACTTGCTTTGCCTCTGAGTCAGAAATTGTACTTTTTTTACAGTAAGTCATTACCCAGTAAAGTAAAAAAGAAACTAAAACAAATTCATAATTGGATAAGCTCAGAGGTCTCTGCCACTCTTTGTTTTAGCTGTGTTATTCTGAGCAGTGTTCATCAGTCTCAACAGTATCAACAGTGTCATCAGTATCATCAGTATCATCAGTATCATCGGTATTATCGGCATCATTGTATCACCGGTATCATCGGTATCATTGGTAACATTAATATCATCTGTATCATCGGCATCATCAGTATCATCGATATTATCGGCATCATTGTATCACCGGTATCATTGGTATCATTGGTAACATTGGTATCATCGGTATCATCGGCATCATTGTCTCACCGGTATCATCGGTATCATTGGTAACATTGGTATCATCGGTATCATCGGCATCATTGGTATCATTGGTATCATCTGTATCATCAGCATCATTGGTATCATCGGTATCATATGTATCATTGTATCTTTGGCATCATTGGTATCATCGGTATCATCTGTATCATCTGTATCATCTGTATCATCGTATCTTTGGTATCATCGGTATCATTGGTATCATTGGTATCATTGGTATCATTGGTATCATTGGATCACCATTTTTCTTCTCTGTGGATTTTCTTTTTTTTTTTTTTTTTTTTTTTTTCAAAAAGTACAGTTGGGTCGACAGTTGAAAACTGGAGAATTTCAGGAGAAAGTCCGAACAATTTGTTCTGGTATTTTTGTGCAGTTGCTGTTCATACAGACTTCACCGCAGGAAGCTTTCTGCTGAGGATGCACTCTACCGACTGCAAATGTGAGGGAGGAGGTGTGGAGGAGGAGATGGTCTTTAAAGAATGCAGAAGGCATCACGTTATGCTGGATATACTCTGTGGAAATCTCTTTTTTTATACACATTGAGAATGGCAAATGAGGCTCCTTATTATGTTAATATGAGTTAATGTACATGTGTCTGTATGCATCCACAGCAGCAGAGAGCACTCGTAAAGCAACATCCAGGCCAGGAGAAAGGATCAACTCTGACATGCACAGTGACAATAAAAGAAAGACTTGTTGACACATCTGCACATTGGCTCACCTGCTGATCCTCCGGAGATTTTCCCAGGAGCCTGGATGGAAAATCTCCACTTATAATCCAGAACATCTCTAGCTTCTCAGCGCCACATTTTTTTCACATACAATATTTCAGTTCTTCAGACATGTACAGTGATACTTTTATCCCTTTTTAATATTATTTGACGTTTTATTTGGTTTATTTATTTTTATCTATTCTATAAAAATAGTTATAAAATAATATGTTGTCGTATTTATACTTTGTAATTAATATTGTCATTGTAGTGCTGATGGAGCTTTGTTGATGTTATTTTTGTGTTTCTTTTGGGACTTCAGATGGAAATTAGCATCTTGCTAAATCTGGCATATTTGCAGAATTACATTATACATTCATCAGTATGCACTGTCCCATGCAAATGTTTAAGCCATGTTTCTATGGTCTTTCCAGTCATATCCTAGATGTACCATCATTAACTTAAATATTTAACTGAGGCCTATGGAGTCTGTGATGTAGCTCGCTGGGTTTCATGCAGTTTGCTCTGACTACTGCAGGCTGACCTGGGAAGACCTCACTGGTATGTTCAATGCTGGGAAGATTGTCAACTGTCTTAAAGAGTTTCTGCTTGTGAAGAATTATTCTCACTGTAGATTGATGCATCAAGTTATTTTTTAAATGACTATCCCAGATTGATCAGCAGCAGCATATGCCACTTTAAGATCTTTGCCAATGCTTTTCCTATTTTGCATTGTGTTAACATAAGTCTGAATACTCCAGACCAGCAAACTGCCAACATTTTTTATTTTGCAGCGGTAACACCAGCTGATGATCAACTAAATAAGTGAATTTGAACAGGAAACGCCTGGCTGTGATTAATCCTCTTAATTCCTATAGAGGGAATAAGAGTTTACTTGAAGTAGAACTCTGTAACTTTAAGACCTTACAAATACATATTTCTGTATTGTTTGTGATGGCACAGTGACATTTCTTATGCACATTTCTGGAAGCAGGATTGCTCTGTGGTGTCCTGAGGCTGAGAAACCACATTTCACAACTTCTTACATCCGGGATGCTGCATCACTTGACAACAGAGTTTCGCTTTACGCACCACATCAAACGCTTGAAACTGGATATCAACTCACTGGCTGCACTGTGGCTGATTCATCAAATAAATGCAAGAGAAATGCATTGACATGAAAGAAAGAAATGGACAGAGCAAGAGAAAGACAAGAGTCGACATCGGACTGACTTTTACTAACTGGATGGGTCTCAGAGTGCAGGCAGGATGCAAGATGGATGCTGAATTAGGCGTCGAGCTTGCTGAGAATATTTGCCAAAGTTCAGTAGAGTTTGTTTGTCTGGGATTTTAATATAAATAATCAAAGGGTATAGTATGTAATGTGTTGTTATTCATCTTTGGATGGATTTACCAAATTTCCAGATTCTTATTTCCTCAAATGTAAAACCTTTGAACTAAAGAGGGTGTATTTTCCTCTCTGAATATCTCTATATAAACATTTCTGCTACACCATTATATGTTCATTTTTGTTGCTGTGTTCATGTGTTTGGTCATGCTTGCCTCACATTACAGCTTAAAGGACGAAAATAAAAATATATATATATAACAGCAAGATGGCCAGCACCTCGGGGTGAATTAACCGTTTGATTAAACCACTTTAGAAACAAAAATACTTTAAATGAACCCATTTAAAAGATGAGGTGCTGCGTTTCACCAGCTAGCCCTGGGGTTATAATGTCACAGCCATCAAAGAAGCAGCAAATGTGTAAAATTCACATCAAAATATAAAGAAAATGCTATCTATCAGCAGCACATGTGGGCATACCAAAAGAGGATACATATTATTTATCACATCTCATGCTGTTAGTGAAATAATAAAATCAAACGCAACATGCTTCAGCAGCAGGTACCACATTTCACCCACAGCTTTGGTTGATGCAGGGCAGCCGTTGCATTTGCAGTTGTGTCTTCCTGCTAGTTTTGCTTTTCGGGTCTGCAGGGAAGCAAATGCTACACTGATTCATGCTGTACCTGTCGCCAAGAACTGTGACAGCAGCGGGATGATTGCAAGGGTGATTTGGTTCCACAGAGTCTTGTTTATTCACAGCCATTTAGCCGAGCATGTCTTCAAAACCTCAAAAGGATAATTTAGCAGTTTATGTTGCTGTACGCTCATGGAGCGGCACTCCAGAGCAATAACGAATCTGTTGTTCTGGTGGCTGAAATGTCATGAGATTAGAGATATCTAGTCTGGTCTGATCTGGGCCCAACAAGTTTTCCTGAGGAAATGTTTTCATTTTAGTTAATTAAAAACTAAATTAGTGCATGCTTGCTGCAAAACTACAAGCCTTTCTTTTCTTAACTTCACTCATAAATTCTTTTTTCCTACTTACTTGAGATATCACATTTCATTAGCAAGAGCCTAAATCCTAACAGCTGAGCCTTATAATGGGAAATGGCCTCTGTCAAGTGATAATGCAATGAAGGGAAAGATTAAAGGATAAATCCAGCTTCTCTCTGTTATATTCACAGTTCTTTGCCTTGGTTAGTCTAAAGAACCAGTTACAACTGGAGTACCAGCAGCGACCTAAATGGAAATAAAATTGTTGTGATGCAGCTTTGCCAGGTGCTGTCAAATCAGCACACGGTGGCTTACATGACGCAGAGAAGCCGCATGTCACTGCCAAATATCCTCTTCATGTACATAATGTGAGGTGGTGGCTGGGTAAGAAGAAAAACACATTTCATTGTCATATAATGTCTCATTTCCAGAGAAAACATAACAATACGAACACACTGTGCAGTTATTTACAACGTGCTGCATGTTAATAATAATTTGGAAATGTTATATGGCTGAAAACAAAGAAAGTAAATATTCATCTTGCACACTATCTGTTCTCAGATTGTGGGCTTGGTGTCCAACCTCAGGGGAGCCCCAGAAACCCTCCCCACCCCTGACTCGACTAGTAGAGAGAAATGTTAAACAGAATGGAAATCTTAACACTCGCAGCCCTCCCAGATTGCTACTGGAAGCCTCTACAGTACACTGGGTAAGATATGCAACCATGCATTGATAATGAGGGAGAGGGTGAGACAGAAAGTGCAACATAGGCAGGCAAATACAAGACAAGAGATTCAACATTCATTCTTATTTAGCCCTCCAGAGGTTTGGGGCATCAGCTGTGGCCTCTGTTCGTTTGATGTAGCCATTGTGATGTAATAAATGACTGTCATCTGAGAAATTTTAAGTAGATCTAAGATGTGAGAAGTAAGAATAAGTGGACGCAATATGTGGGATCATTTTCCACAGAGAAGGAACTAAACAGAAGAGAGAGGAAAAGCTGAGTAGCATCCATAAAACAATTATCATAAACAGGCATGACATGCCTTGTAGAGCTGACTGACTCCACACTACTGGTAGCAGGGGGGTTTCAGAGGGAGTACGCTCCGCAGATGACTACATTATTTATAGATGAAAGAGGATCTAAAACAGAGTGATCAATGCACAGATGAGACCAGAAGCCAAATGGCTGCAACCTGGGTGGTTGAGCGAACAGCAGAATAAGATGTGAGAATAAGGCGGGCAGGTGCACGGCTGTTTTAATGCCCCCGTTTCTCCCTCCCTTTCCACTAAAACAAACCAGCTATTTAACAGCCACCTTTATCACTCCAGCCATGGCGGGAAAAAGAGTTCAGTCTTGTCCTCATTTAGCAGAACCACTAAATGAGCCGGCATGACCGCCGAGGAGTTACAACCATGTGGGAAGATCCATCAGGGCAGTTTGCCGCCGTGTTTCCGCATTTGAACACATTCCTGCACACAAGCACCCTCACAAATCTTTTGTTATCACCAACTGTGTTGCACTGTGAAACCAGCCCACCATGTGTGATACGGACCGCTCGTGCTAGCCAGGGTGGTCCAAAGGGATAGGAAGTGGGACCTTGGAGAGTACATTAACCCACACCGATCTGCCAAATACAGCAGCAATTTCACACCTGAGTGGATAAAAACATGACCATTCATTTAAGCTGGTGACAGGAAAAAAAAATAAAAAAATCTCTCGGCTTGAATTCAACCATAGAGTATGAGACATATGTTTGCCATCATTCAAGAGAGCAGCTGGAAAAGATAGTACATTTATTTCAATGTAATCATCTATCCAATCATTTAGTTGTTTTCTCCAACTACTTGTCTTCTAACAAATGTCTGCAGTGTTCAGTTGTCAATTCCCAGTTTAGAGTGATCAAACGGTATAATGATTTACTTTAAGTAGCCATGTCTGCTGTGGGAGCTAGTGAAGAATAAAATAAAAGGGATTACAGATAAAATTGATTCCTGATTGTGATCACAAAGCAGCTAACAGTTTAAAGAAAACGTCTGTAAATGAAGCCGAATGGTAGTTCTCGGGAGCCATGGTGATGATGTACAACTTAAACACACTGTTGTACCAACAACATTTCCTTAAGTGCAGCCGGGGAATCTTGTGTCAGTGAGAGTAAAGGGCAAGTGTCAAATCACATTGGAATAATATGTGATGCAGCTGTTTTGTTACCTTAAACCACCCTAACATGGCTCCATATTAAACATTCTTTTCCCAAGAAAACATGCAAATGCAATCATGGCATGCAACTGTTTCTCATGTAGCCATTTTCCTGCAGAAACTGCAGTGGGTGTGTTTAATGTGACAGCTTTTGGAGGGCTGGTAGATTTAATGCTGTGTCCAATGAACTAGAAATACAAAGCTGGATGGCTCCAATTTGTTGTTCTATCTTTTTCCTTTCCTCAAAATTTTGATGTGCAGCGCTTATCAGAACCTCAGCAATGTGAACTCCGAGTTGACACCACAGGGGAGGAGTTTTTAGATCCTTTGATGTGAGATTTCTGGTGAACAAGGGCGAATGTGATGTACATGCGAGAAAAGACACCAATTAAAGAAGGAGCCACACTCCCAGAGAAGTCACACCATTATTTCTTTGAGACCCACTCAAACTTTGACAAAGGGCATGAATCAAACCAAACCCTTAGGCAAGGGCAGGAAAGAAAAATTGTGTATGTGTTTGTGTGTACAAGTGTAGACTGTATCCGGCACAGCTGAGCTTTGAGGCTGGGCAGCAACAAACAAGATAAGACAGTCAGTGAAGGAAGAGAAGGGGAAATTTCAGGGATCTTCAGCAAGAAGAAGCTCTCGAGCCAGACAAGGTGATATTCTCTAAGCCATAAGGCATGAGGACAAGCTCACACTGAGGATTTTGTAGCTGTTTATCTAGTTTTTTTCCTCGTTACTGGTTGTTTGCAAAGGTGTCAACAGTGCCATGATTTAAGGTTTGACAAATAATTTACCTGAAAATTCTGTTTTTCATGATAAATCCAACCTGAACCTGCCATATAAAAAAACAGCTGCAACCTTTTTGATGCAATGAAAGCAAGATTATTTTATCAGTCTTTTCAGTGGGAAAGCTAAACATGCTAAAACCAAGAAAGGATGTTTTTAATGAATTTAGAACTTCTGTAAAGCACAGAGATGAACTGAGGCTCTGAGCCCATCAATAGGCCCTTCTCTATTCAAGGAACGCAGTGTTTGATTATTCTCAAAATTAGCTTATTGATCATTGAAGTGACTATTAAATGTGAGAGAACTTAGAGAGACTCCAATAAGATGGTCAGAACATTTTTTTTAGCAGTGCTTGTTACAATATCAAAGAATGAAGGAGGGAAGACAGTAGAAGCTGTAATAGTGGGGGCCAGGGTGCAGTATTGGGGGAGCCTTATTTTTGGGCGTCCATCATGGCTTTGCAAGTCATGTACATGCGTGTATTAGTACACAGCATGTCAAATAAAAAGTAACTGCCAAAAACATTCTGATACTACTGTATGCAGCTGATTCAGTCAGAAGCATCTCATTTACGGAAAGTTTTGTTAACAACAACGAAAAGTAGTCCTGACTTGGGATGCTCACAGCACACAACAAACCAACACAGTGATTAAATAAATGGACTAGATCACCTGCGTCGCTCTGAAAACTTTATGCATTAAATGAACAAACACACAACTCTGGCAAATAATGTTATTATTTTAACTGAAGAAATATCAGGATAAATAAATCTGATCAATTTGGCTACAGCAACAATACTAAGAAAAAAGATAATAAGTTTATTGTTATTTAATGTAGTTAATTTTGTTTGTGTCAAAAACAAATAAAAATTTTGAGACAATAGAATATAAAACTACAGATGTGATGATTATGAAAAGTTAAACCACCAGTAATGCTAGTACAACATTGATTAAAGGCAATGTGGGATTATCCACCTGTTACTGAAAAAAAAACATAACTGGATTTATTTCTTTTACAAAACTTGTTTTAGTTTTTACATTTTGACCTCTTAGTAATAATCAGTTAGTCTAAAATCTAGACCTTTTTTCTTTACTTATTCATGTACTCATAATGTCTAGTTAAGGTCTCATTTACATGTGGTACCTTTTAAACCTTTTGCAGATGCAGCCATGAGGATAGCGATTCTGGCTCTTACAGGAGCCAGAAGTGACCATGTATGAACCTTTTGTCATCTCTGTTATCTCGAGAAAACAAAGATTGTTTTCTCGAGATAACGATATAATTTATCTCAAGATAACAATTTAATTATTCTCAAAAGCTATGATAAAACAAAAGGAACTTTCTTTGTTAAACTTCAGGAACAGAAAAACAGATGCTCACGTCAACTTTACTCTCGTAGTTGCTAAAAAATTGTGACAAATATTAATTAAATTAGGTGCTAACTGCTCATTTTCAAGCGCACCTTGACCACGTCGTGATCTTGAGAAGACAAAACTCGTTATCTTGTAAAACTAATTACAGTACGTCATTATCTTGAGAAAACAACATTTTCTTGAGATAACAAGTAAATTAAATTTATCTTGAGAAAATTTGCTTCATTATCTTAAAACAATAGAATAATTAAATCTTGATCTTTAGATAATGGCATTAAAAATAAATGATAGCAGCAATGGCTGCTCTGGGCTTCCATAGATTTGACATATCTTTTGTTAGTTTGTTACCTCCGTGGTCAACACAGTATGAGATGAAAATAAGGTGGTTTTGGTGTAACTCAACCTTCAATCACCATGGCGCTGCACAAAACCATTGTGTCTTCTGATTGTCGTGACTCCCAAATTTCTTCTGTATATTGTAGTTTAAATGTAGTTTACATACAGGCTTAATTTGACTCTTCAGTCCATGATACATCTGATTCTTTGAGCTGTTGTGAAACCTTTCCAACAACAGTGGTCTCATGTTTCTATTTTATTCTCCACAAAACTATTTCACTTCTTCTTTATCTTGATATTCTTCTGTAATTTAAGTGAAAAGACAAAGTTATGCTACGTCTAGATTCCAGGGAAGATACATTTCCATGATGGGGGCAAAGCAGTTTGTTATCAGGTAGCTAGCGACATGGCATTTGTCAAATAAATGTACTTACTTACTTACCGTACTTCCTTAATACAGGGCGCTGGGGCACCACCACCATATATATATATATACATATATATATATATATATAATGGGGGGTGTATGTGAGACCTTAAACTTTTCATTCTGCGTGTTCATGTTCCATGCACCTCCTTTTGCTCCAAAGTAACCCACACTGTTTTGTAAGTTCCAAACTGCAGAGTTTATTGCTGGTTGCAATTAATGGAAAAGGAAACTCCAGAGTACAGATTTATAATAAACAGTTACTGCTGAAAATAAGCAGGCTCGTCTGCATCTCTTTTCATGAATCTCAAACATATTGGACAGTGTCGAACCTACGATGTCATGGCAGCACTACTTACTAATAGTGTTTGAGAGGATTTGATTTTTGTGGAAGTGGTGAGCAAACATAAAACATCTCTGTGAGACAGGCAATGTTGCAGCCTTATTGTACCACAAACTCCAATTCTGATGCCTGCCAGTGGAACAGCAGCTATTTTCAGTTTAAAAATATAACAATTCAATAGTTTTAGAACTTCTTCTGGAATAGTTTCAGAATGCTACCTCGATTATATTAAAACTCCATCCCAACAGGGCTATAAATATTGCTTCAGAAATCCGAGGCAGGCTCTGTCTGCCTCAGATATTATGTTGCAGTATATCAAACCTCAGCTTGTAAAACGCCAGTTTGTGCACACAACTTTAAAAAGCAGACTGGTTGAAAAAAAGGTTATTAACATACTCCACCTTGTCCTAATATCCACAATGTTTGATCTGTCAAAATGTGACAGTGATGTATATAATTAGTAGATATAAGTGTGATTATACTGCCTATGTAATAATGCTGATCAGACACTACAACAGCAAAAGTATTTGTTTTCATGAATGTAGTAACAGCATAAATAGCTGTAGAACAGGCTCTTATATCAATGAAAAGATGCTGATATTTACCTGTCACACTCCGGAATAAATTGTCACACTAGATGTGTGTGTAATGCTTTGTCTAATTCCAGTTTTGTGTGTGAAAGTGTCATGAGATGCATCAGCTGAAAGAGTGTCACTAGTTGTCAGAGAGCCCAGAAATCGTTGTGGCTTTCCTCCAGACGGTGCAGCGTGGTAGTGAAGGAAGTACAGCAGATATTGTGCATAAGTCACTTATTAAATTTTCATAGTCTACATCTTAATGAAGCGATGTTCTCTCTGTATATTGCATGACTTACAAGTCATTCAAGTCAATCTCCATGACTTAACCTCCCACGAAGGGGATTTTGTGGGTTAATGTTCAAGCAGAGGTGGCAGCAGAGAAATCATAGCTATATAAAAACTGCTTGTTTTACTTCATAATTAGTTACTTTAAAATGATAAACAGAAAAAATAATGACATTTTTCTGGAGCTCTCAAACGGAAGAGGTTTAGCAATTGCTAAGCTACGGTTGCTATGGTACAGAATAATTAGAGTGTGTGCATGAGAGTGTGACTCAGCACTATCAGTGTACGAATAGAAGCCAGTGAATAAACATTAAGAGGATGTGAAATAAAGCATTGTTTATGCAGCTGCTGCCTCCGTGGAGTAAGTGGTCTTTGCCAGCATCTTAATTCTATTCCCGTTCTTCAAGATTGTCCAAGGAAGAAGGAAGCAAAATGACCAGAAACCAGCTTTTATGGGTGCTTATATAAATGCAGATGAGGAATCCAGAGTCCTTAAATGTGTGTAAAAAAAAAAACGTTGAGTATACCCGCCAGATAAGATGCAGGGGTTTGTGCTTTGAGCTGTGAGAATGCAGTGCTCTCTTCACAGAGTTGGTATATTTAGCAGAGATTAAAAACCATGTGATGCAACAGTAACACAAATGGTTGAAAGATGCACTTTCTGTGTTGTGACATCGTAAGGTTCTGTGTGCATTTCATTCAAAGGACAACACACTGATTCTACACAGTGGCAGGTAAAATGAAAGGATGAGTCATTCGGCACTGATATGCCGATGCTCCCTCAAACCCACTTTTCTGCTAAATACTTTAGCATGAGCATCTATATAAAGACAGACAATGATTTCTTAAGCTACATCCTGCATTTCATTTTAGGATGAATTTCCTCTATAACATTACATTTCACTTAATGGTATGTTAGAATTTATGCCCCTGAGGATTATGTAATAACCACACAGTGAAATTGTGGCTCCAAACATCCATCATTCTCTGCAGTGCTGTGATCCAGTTTAAACACTACAGGGCTTTGGCAGCAAAGCAGCAATAAAAGCAACTTGACATTGTGCAGTCACATGATTCCCCATCTACAAAACTAGTTCTCTGTCAGCTCAGCACTAGAAGAATAAATCTCAATGAGCATGTGCAGAGATTTTAAAGTTTTACTGCATTTTTTTTCTCCTAACATGAAAATAACATGAGCACAGTAGAAAGAGGTGCACTGGTCAGTATCTATAAGGCTTCAGGATCATCTTCAAGAAAGAACCATGTACTTTAGCAGAGTCTAATGAAGATCCAGCGATGCATGACCCGATCGATAAGTGAGACACAGCCTCGACGTTGGAGTGTTACCGATTTCTTTGTATTTATCTATCTAATTTTGCTAGCAGCTACCAGTGTGTCAATGTCAATTTGCTACTGGAAGGCTTTTAAAAAAAGTAAGATTCAGCCAGTTTCTGGTCACATGGGGTGATGCTCTGGACTTCAAAACTCAGAGCAGCAAAAGTGAAAGATGCCTGAGGCAGTATGGTGCAAAGCTTCAGATTACATCTCAGTGAAGATGCAAATTGGCCAATGGGGTGTTTAACTCCTTTGTTGATTGGTTCTTGCTTGTTTGTGTCCACTGCAAATACAAGTGTAATGAATACATACCCTCAAAGAAAAAGAGGTGGAAATAAATTCATGTACTTCACAATGGACAGTGTTTCCAGATAAGCGGAGGAGGGAAGAACTGCAGAACTGTAACTTAACATGTGATACAGGAAATCAGAATTTGACCTCAAATTTGTGGAATTTTAAAAGTAGTCAGTTCCTGTAAAATACAGCTGTTCAGAGACTGAACAATATATGTTTTAGCAAAACATTTTAACCAAGTTATGGTTCAGTTAATATTTGATATACTAGAAATGGTATCAGGTTGTCATGACAACCATTAGAGCTCAGAAAAGCTAATTTATTTATATTTATTTATTTTTTCTAGTTATCATTTAGAGACACAATTCCCCTACAGAAATTTTTAATGGTGCACATAGAGTTGGATAATATTTTATAAACCTCATAATAATCAATTTTTCAACCAAAGTAAAAATAAAGGAAGAATCAGGGTAAAGAGTGTGTGTCTATTTATAAAAGCAAACATTTTGGAATATTTTTGAGATTTCCAACCACACACAGAATCAGAGATGGGCTGCTGGCTGAAGTTATTGCAGGTCAATTAACCCATGATTTTTGCAGGCATGAACACTGCACAACATCAGTTCGGATATGTGAGGATGGCAGCCAGTCCAGCTGTCACCAAACCCCTAAATTAACTTTTCTGATCACCAGCTAGTGTGTTTGGTAGATAAGTTACCAGTTAATCAGACAACCAACAAAAACCTGACTTTAATGCAATAATACATATGTTTGTGTGCAGAAAATGTAATTTATTTGAAGCCCTTGCAACAATCAGTTTCCAGTCTTTATTTTTTTTATTGTATTTCTTTTTATTTAATTGATTTGATTAATCTATGTTTATTTATTTACTATTATTCATGTAATTATTTTCAAATAATTTGTTTTATTTATTGTTTTTAATCTATTCAATATTTAATTATAGTCTATTTTATTTTTGTCTATTACTTTTAGTGATCTTTTAAACATTGGACTGATTCTTACTGACAGATCTCTGAGATCTCAGAGAAGAGACAGGACGCAACATGAATGCTGAATTAGCCATTGTTCGGGGGTTGGCAAAGTTAAGTAGTGCTGCTTGATATGCCACAGAATGTATTTAACCAACCCTGTTTTGGTAGTTATTATTGATGTTTTGTTTATGAAAATGCTAAACAACAACTACAACAATATTTTTTTAACACTTTTTTCAACAGGAATAAAAACCTCATTTTTGTTCTTAAAACATTTTAAATTATATGACAAATAATCAAAATGATTTGAATGATTATTTCTTCATCTGCTTAACTAGCCAGTTAGTTTTCAGTTATACCAAACAAAATGAATTTCAGCCCACATTTAGGAGTTTGCTATGGCAACCAGTGACCAGTTGATCTACATTGATGGTCAGTGTGACACCCATGGCTCTACCTTAAAAAAAAACCCCAAAACTGTTAAAAAAAAAAAAGATAAAGCACACATCACAGGAAGATCATTTAACACCCATAGATCCAGATTGTATAAAAGTAAATGTATTTAAAGTAACTCAAATGTTTACTGTTATACTGTCATACGGGTGTAAATCTGTCTAAAGCAAAGCATATTTCTCATTAATGCAACTGGTTCTTGTAATGTAGAAGTCAAATTAGTGCTTGTTTCCTTATCATATATGCGTAGAGCCACTCAGGAGGCTATGAAGTACTTGCATTAAGGCCTTTTGTAAAGCATGTTCCACGCTGGAGCACTTCAACTTAGCTGCACAGCCCGAGGCAAGAGCTGAAGAAGGATGCTTCTGCAGATGCCACATGCTCCCTAAAAAAGAAAAAGTCCAAAAATCAAAAAAAAAAAAACTGTGCTCTTCATTTTGCTGCACACCTATTACTTTGCACCGTCTGAACAGAATCTATAAGGGCAACAGAAATTACCCACACACAGATGTTTGAGTGTTTCCCCGAAGCGTTTAAGGCATGATGTATGCCATTATAAAAGCAGTGTGACGGTGGCTGCATTGTCAGCATTCTGCTGTTCCACGGGGCGATAGCGGACTGGGGCTGATTGAAAGCTGGCTGACTGAGGATATGACAAGATAAAGAATATTGAATTACACACTCCCAACAATAATTACGCTTTGAATTAGGCGGCGTATTAAGGGGATATCGGTTCATTTTAATGATGCTTAAGAGACAACTCTTATTTGACATGGTAATTATAGATTCTGTAAAGATCAAAAATAAGAAAGTTTTCAGGCATCTGTGAGATGATGGGCAAAATAAAAACAATCCATACTCTAAGTTCATGCTAAGGATGAAAGGCAGGCATAATATTCTCACGAGTATCCTGTTTCAGCTTCAAAATCCTACTGGTTGCCTTTAAATTTAAGATGTGTCTGCTGCAGCATCCATCAGCACATATGAAGATGGTCTAATGAGTATGAATCACGTTTTAATGCATGACTTCTCTGCTATTTTTTCAGTAAGATTAAGTCTCTTTCAGAGAAAACCAGAATAGGACTCTCTGTCTGTGTCTGCACAATGCCTTGATAAGTTCACTCAGCTTGTAGACAAATTAAACAGCACTCCCTCTGCTTTCATATTGAACTGCTATCCATGTTACAGAGCCTTCCAGAAACACAGAGCAATCAAGGAAGAAAGCAGACACTCCTGGGGCACTGTTCCAAAGCAGTCTGCTCTGCTCTCCGCATCACCAGATATACATACAATCACCCCCAATTCACTCACCCTGCACAGGGTAACCACTGGAAGGGAGGAAATTTTCCAATCAAAATTTATTGTTAGGGCTAGTTTTCATAGGAAACATCTCTTTCCAATAAATGCAGCTTCTCGAGCGTGCATGATGACTGAAATCAGGCGTGGAGAAGAGTACCAGGTCTGGCTGTAAGGCTGAGCCGGGTTCATGGCACCATCACCACAGAGAAATTATTTAACATCACTTTTAATTAAGTCAGCCTACAGAGCGGCTCATTACAATGGAAGGTTGATTTACTCAGTGTATTTCAAGCTCAGTTCAGTTCAGTGGCATTTATGCTGTCTCCACTCAAGCCCTACCCATAAAAACAAACACACACACACACACACACACACACGCGCACACACACACACACACACACACACTCTGGTGTCACTGCAGGCCTTCAAACATTACAACATACATGACAGCTGTAATATGGGAGCTGACAGCAGAATAAGAACAGCAGCAGTCTTTGGGATGCATTAGTCTAAATGACCTCTAAATAGATAGTAAGTAAAGGCAGGACAGGGATCTTATGCATGCATTTTTCTTTTTTCTGAAGGTTAAACCTGCCCTTCATGGAATTAATTCATTCTTAATGGACCGACTTGATCCTCTGGATGTTATTGAATAAGCATGATGCGTACCCAATGCATAAGTGAGAAACCTTTCCAAGCATGAAAGGACAAGTTGGAGTCAAAGTCCAAAACAAGAGTGTTGTGGTCCAAAATAAGTTTATATTCAACAACATAACTTGGATCCAACTGTAAGCTTGTGGTGAACAAATTTTTATTAATGAAATGATGTATTTATTAGGGGTGGGACTTTAACGGGTAATTACTATTAATTAATTACAAATAAAATAACACTTTAAAAATTAACGCATTTAAATTTAAGTTTGAATTCCGATCAATGCAAAACGTTTGTCAATGGACGAGTTCCTGGTACACCAATCGTACACATGTCAGAGCTTGGCTAGCAACTTAGCGACTTTGGCGCAATATTTAGCAAGTTTTCAGACCTCTCCAGCAACTCTATTTCAAATAAGCACCTAGAGACAAATCTAGCAAACTTTTCTGTTGATATTGGAGACTTTTGGAGACTGACGTGAAAGCATGTAATGTTTACTCTTCCCAATGAGCACTGGGTACTGCAGCAGGCCCCTCCCCCATCCAAAAGAACACACAAGAGGCAGGAAATGTTTACTTCTGCTTCATGACCTGACTGAAAGGGCACAGTTGTCACTGGCTGATCCCGTCCTGGCTTACTGTCAGATACTAATGCCTGTTAATGAAGAGTGTGGACAAAACATTTAAAAAGTTAAAAGTACTGTTGAAAGTACTATAGAACAGCCGGAGCTGCTAGTTAAAGTGCATAAACTAACATTTTAACTTTAAGTCTTTTAATTTTGGCCCGGTAGTTTTTCTATTTCTTTTTCTACTCTTTTAAATTGAATTTTTCCAGACATGATTAGAGCTTGAGTTTACAATATTAATGTCTGTGTCTAGTATTTGATTCAGTCGTCCACTAAAATCCATTTAAATTAAAAAAAATAAATAAATAAAAGTTGCTTTTTGGTGCAAATATTGTTCATCTCCAATACTAGATGAGATCAATTTATTTTCCAAAAAGTCTCTATTAATGTACAAATAGCCTATAGTAAGAGTTTTGTTTTATAATTTTAGAAAGGGCTCAAAGCTCCTATTTCACACACAGGGTTGCCAAATGTCTCATTGATACAAAGGACCATTTCTGATGCAAAAGAACTCTAAAGGGTAAAGAGTGCTACATAAGCAGTGATATTCCTCCTAATTGTTTCTAAAGCTTGTGAGCATGAGGTTTACAAGGGTTGCTGACAGTATATAGTCTGATTAATGACTCACAGCCAAATTACGTAACTTTACTGCACTGCATTTCCATCCTCATGTGATCAACAGCCCTCAAATTGATTCTTTTTTATGGTCATCATGTCCTGTCAGGAAGAGTATAACTCCAACAGGACATGATAGTCTGATTAGGTTGTATATATGTTTATATAATAAGACTGAGATCAAAAAACTCCCAATAACTTAAATGGATTGTTTCTTACTCTGAATATCAACAGCATATAGTTAAGGTAATTAGAAAAAGTATGTATACTTATTTAATTGGATAATACGGTTTTGGAATATTTCTGCACATATTTCAGTATTGATCCAATTAAACAATGAAGAATATCTAAAAAGAATTAATCAAACTTATGTAAAATGTCTTAAAAGTGGTAAATGTGGCATAATGGAGTGCTGAGTGTTGGGAACTGTTGCAATAAAAACAAAGCTGCAGTGAGTCGCATACTTTCATTAAAAAAAAACATATTTTAATTACTTCTTGTTGTTTTGTTTTTGTTTTTATCAAACACTGTTGTTCTGGTTTCCTGTTTGGGATTACTAACTCATATCTTCAGTTGACACACAGGTGAAAATAATTTTTCCTGTTTGTTATTGTCACAGTCCAACTTGCTTGATTCCTGTCAAAACATCAGAGCTCCTGCTTGTTTCACATAATTCCATTAGACTTATTTGGTGGCATTGCCATTTACTTCATTAAATATTGCACCTCACATAATGTATTAACTCCCCACCTGAGGGCTGCATTAGCTACTTGCATTTATATGCATATAAATAAGCCCAACACAGCAAAATAGATGTTTATACAGTTGGCCAGAAAGCTTGGTGAAAAAAAAAATGGTAATAAACAATTCCACTAGTGTAAAGGGAATGAGTTCATTGCAGATAAGTCTGAGAACTGTTTGGGATTAATAAGTGAAAAATGAGCAGAAGTGAAAAATGTTTTGCTGCTGTTCTGCAGTTGAATTCTCAGCCTTCACTGATGTTATTTAGCATGCAACACCAGCAATGCAGAGCATCACAGGGAAGGAACAGGCCGATTAGTGATTTATATCTTAATATCCCGCTCTATCACTCTTAATTCTGAATCCATCAAAACAACTCTAGACTAATAAATTGGACGTCATGCATATTCCTAGTTGAATGTCACTACTTTCACAGGTAACCATGGTGACAGAAGCAACTGTTCGACTGGTAAATCATCTCTTTCTAAGGGAGATCACAACGCCTCTATCCCCTCGGGTATAGTAATAACTACACTGCATGCTGGTCTTTTCATCTGCACTATGTTCTGTATTAGATTGTCTTAAAGTCGGAGGGAGACAGGCAGGTAAGTCGTGCTGTGTGGCCTTTGTTTCATCACTAGGAAGCTCATTGCCTCTGACCAAAAACACATTTTTGCGGTCCAACTAACTCTCAACCGAATTAGCCACGAATCATTAAGTACATTTGAAAATCGTCACTAATCTTACCTAAAAGGAAAACCAATAAAAATGAGCAGCCCTTCGATTAAAGCGTTTAAAGCTTATATGTAAAGTGGGGCAGCAGGGTACATTAAGTGATTGTAGTGGGTTTCTGTTCACATTATACTATGAAGAGAAAAGAAAGCACCCACCCACACATACACACACACAAATGCACACAGTACTGCATCCATGAACTATGAGGTTCATGATTTCTCTTTTATAAAGTGCTAGGATCGCTGCTTCTCAAAGTACTTTTTTTTTGTTACAGGGGGTATATCAGATGGTATATTTGTCCATTTAGTGAGTCATCCAGACTGCTGCTATATATATATATATATATATATATATATATATATATATGTATATATATATATATATATATATATATATATATATATCCATCCATCCATTTTTTGCTGCTTATCCGGAGTCGGGTCGTGGGGGCAGCTGCCTAAGCAGGGAAACCCAGACTTCCCTCTCCCCGGCCACATTCACCAGCTCATCCGGATAGGATCCCGATGCGTTCCCAGGCCAGCCGAGAGATGTAGTCCGTCCAGCGCATCCTGGGTCTTCCCCAGGGCTTCTTTCCTCCGGTCCCCCTTTTTGAAGAGGGTGACCACCACCCCAGTCTGCCAGTCCAGGGGAACTGTCTCCGATGTCCACGCGATGCTGCAGAGGTGTGTCAGCCAAGACAGAACCTACAGCATCCAGAGCCTTAAGGAACTCTGGGCGGACCTCATCCACCCTCGAGGTCTTGCCACCGAGGAGCTTTTTAACCACCTCAGCGACCTCAGCCCAGAGATTGGAGAGCCAGCACCAGCTACCCCAGACTCTGCTTCCTCATCGGAAGATATATATATCAGGAGCAGTCAACTATATATATATATATATATATATATACATATATAATATTATCACAAGTTTGTTTCTACACACAATAAATCCAAACACTCAATCTGGCTTCCTTTCAAAGCTCACTGAAATCCTCTTGTCCTCTCAAATCTGTATACAGTATGTGTGAGACACTTACTGAACAAATAAGAGTGCTGCTTCACAGCCTCTTAGCACAGAGGAAGACATGTAGGACACTTTCCCTCAATATCCAAATGCAGAAAATATGTCTGGCTATTTGATTAATGCTGCAGCCGGGAGCGAGATCTAATTGTAGGAGCAGGATAAACACTTACTCAGAGAAAGGAAACGGTGCAAATCAGACCACTCCCCAGAGTATTGAGGAAAGAAATTGGTTTAAGGATGAGACGCGGGCTTGCGTACCAATGTGGAGCCTGTCAGCCTTCTCTGACTCTCTCTATCTAACCCTCTTCACCCCTGCTGCGGCACCTTTGATTCAAATTTACACAGTGTGACACAGCTCTTTCTCTTCTTCCTCCTCTTTAGCTGTGCTTGTCCAGCGAGCACAAAGCCAAATCCTTGGATTTGACTGTAACTGATGACTTGAGAAGATATAAATCACACTTGAATTGCAGCCCTGAGATGTCAGCCATTAAAATACAGGGCTGGCTCAAGCAAGTAGCAAGAATACATATGAGATGATTGGTAGTCAGAGATGCTGTATGACACGACTGGATTACCTTATGCAAAGGTGCTGAAATGAATGTTTAATTTCAGGGTCTGTTTAAATAGCTGTCAGGATGTATTTTAAGTAAGAGTATCACTTCAAGTGAGGAATCTATATTTAAAGCAGTCATTCTGTGGTTATAGAAATGGCTCCCATACAAGAAAAAGCTGAAGGGCTGATCGAAGTCCGGCTCAAGACACTGGATTTAGGTGTTTGCAAATAATCCACTGCCCTTCACTGAGGACAATGGTGTGCCATGAGGGACGGCCTGATCGCCACAAATCACTCCACCCTAAAGTCAATTAAAGAACTAGGTGGGGAAAAAGCATTTTACATCTAATTACATCACACAAATCATCCCAGACAGCACACACATGTACACCAGGCCATTTATTTGTGACACACTGACAGCAGCCTTCACTGCTCGGATTACAGTATTAAGTTTTTTTTGTTTTTTTTTTATCCCAAAGCTTTTCATTGTGAAAGGAGTTTTTAACATAATTACCCATGTCTGTGCCACTGCTGATTCTATTACTTTTTTCTGCCTTTTTGTCATTCCTTGGGAGCTGATTATAAAAGTGACTTCAAATAAAAAGATAGTGCTCTTTCTAATGCTGCCAACATTTTACTGGATTACACAGCATCCAGCTCTGCAGTGCATTCAGGCCCACAACCAGGAGAATAAATACCCTCAAGTGAGCCGCACTCACTTTACAGAGGGGTGATTTTAGGATATACTGTTAGTCAAAGCAGTGGCAGAGATAGACTTTTATACACGGGTGTGTGTGTATGTATGTGTGTTGGGGGGGACAAGTAATTGTTAAGTAATAATTGTTTTCCTCTCTTAAACACCCATACTTGCATACACTGCTGTGATAACCGTGGTTACATTAGAGACATGAAAAATAAAACATCTTTACATTAATAATGTAAATAATAATGTCAGAGCTGCTGACACTCGGGCTGGGGTCTGTCTGGAGCTGACCTTTAAAAAAAAGTCAGGAATATCTCCCTTTTCCTTCATTTCTCTATTGTTCTATAGAAAATAAAACTAATTACAGTCTATATTACCCCACATTTTTAATGATGTAGCTTACTTTAAAATCAACTAGCAGCCTTGTTAGCCTCCTGTTTAAATTAAACTGATGTGGACTGCCTTGAGGATGTAAAACCCTGGATGGCTTTGAACTTCCTTCATTTTAATGATAAAAAGACAGGTTTTGTTCCTCGGTCCTGGTGTTACTAATGGGTCCCACTCTGTCGATTTTGGCCCTCTGGCACAATTTCTTAAACCTACTGTCACCAGTCTGGGTGTAAGAATGACAGTGATCAGTGCAGTGTTGTCAACTGGCCAAGGTCAAACATATCCTTTCAAAAAGAGATTATGAAACAGTGATCCATGCTTTTATTACCACATGGCTTGATTGTAATTTCCCTTTATGTTGATCTTTCCCAGTATTCCCTATCCCATCCCCTGCTGGAGCAAAACTCTGCTGCGCATCTTTTAATGGCAACATGGAAGAGAGGTCACGTTTTTCCTGTTTTCACTTCACTGCACTGGCTGCCTGCTCTGAATGGTCTCCCCCCGCCCTACCACTCTGAGCTGCTGCATGTTTATTTCTCTTCCCGGTGACTCAGGTCAACTGACCAGCTGCTCCTGGATTTGCCGAGGACGAAGGTGGAAGCTCCTCGGTTGTGGAACACGCTGCCACTGCATGTTGGATGGGCCTCTTCACCTGTCCACCTCTTCTCACTGGCCTTTGATCCAACTTGAGAGTTGACTTTATTTAAATTTTTTTTTTGTTGTTGTTGTTGTTAATTGCATTTATTTTTATTTCTTAATTTTGTCATATTTTAGTTTTTACATTGCTTCATTGTATTATACTGCTAGATTTATTTTATGTTTTATAATGTTTTATGTATCCTCAGTGTTCAGGCATTTGGACAATACCTAAACTGGATCATGTAGCTCTAGCTTAGTCAGCACTAGCTAGGTAACTTGAGCACTATATAAAGTTTATTTTCAGCTCCAATGTGAAAACCTTTTTTTTTTTTTTTTTTTTTTTTTTTCACTTGTCTTGTCCAGCATCGTTGCAAACAGAATGATTGTCTGGCTGCTGTCTGGTGCTGGGCAATTTTACTCTATCAAGCAGGGATTTATACTACATGTATAAAGTCCCTCTTGATGACATGAAAAACTTTATTAAATCAGACTCTTAATGCTGGACTCGACCGGAGGGGACAGAGAGAGAGAGAGATAGAAAAGAAAGTAGAGAGAAGAGGGAGGGGAGAGAGAGGGACAGAAAGGGTGTGGGGAGTGCGGGTGGGGACTTAAAACATTATACAGAAAACCATGTAATCCATACTACTTGCAACATATATAGCTAAGATCATCCTGGCCAGTAGGTCATTACACAACTAGTTGATAATAGTAACAATAATAATAATCACAATAATAGTAATAATAATAATAGTAGTAGTAATAATAATAAGAGTAAGAGTAATAATAATAATAAGAACAGAAATAATAAAAAAAAAGAAAAAAAAATATGATAATAGATATAAGTGAAACTGCTGTATTCAAGAACACGCGCAGAGAAACCTGTGTGGATATGCTGGAGAACTCGGCCACATGGCGACGCAAAGACTGTGTGGAGACGTTCAGGAAGGAGTGACCATGCAGAGTGATCATGCAGATGCCACCTCACTTGAACAGAGGCCAGAGTCAGGCCAGCGGTCCCGAGACCCAGGCCACCAGCCCCCCCGTAGGCTACAGATCCCGACCGGTCCACAGAGACGACCACTCGCCCGCCCAGGAAGGCAGCAGCAGGAGACCCCAGCAGGAGCCGCCCCGCGGACACAGGGCACCGGCCCCGGCAGGCCGAGGCCAGCAGTCCCCGACCCCCCCGGGCACCGGCCGCCCGGGACAGACGGGGCAGAGGGCCCGGGCCCAGGAGCGCAGGGACACCCCCCACCCCCTCAGGCCAAGGGCCAGCACGCCACCCGGGGGGACCCGGCCCGCCCAGACGGCCACCGCCAGAGGCCAGCCCCACACCC